>NW_010325109.1:1501-10259 GCF_000700745.2 Antrostomus carolinensis | reverse complement strand
CACGCAGCTCCAACCATTTGGACGGAGGATCCTGCAAACAAGGAGAAGGGTGTGAGCTTGGGCTGCGGCCACGCGTGTGCCCAGGAGAACGGCGACGGGCAGCGCTTCGTATCTGCCCAGTGCTGCTGAGCGAGACTGGTCTTGTCGGGATGAGTTCCTGCAGCAACGAGGAGCCGAAACCTTCCTTAGGAGGAGAAACGTGAGCAGGGACCTGGAGTAACCTTGTCCCCACATTTACACCACTCCCTGCTAATTGAGACAGGGAGGTTTTGTGGGACCTCGTTGTCCAGGCAACTCCCTCCACATCCTTGGAGTCCCGATGTTCTTGAAATCCAGAGATTCGGGGCGAGTCCAGCAAACTCTTTGCGTGAGAGGATAATCAAAGGTCTTGATGATGGGAGGAAGCCTGGCTGCTGGTGCTGGGAGATAGGAAAGGGACTCTGGAGTAAACAACTGGGATTGGGTAAGGAAATTTGGGCTTCAGTCTCAAATCCATCTCCAGCTGCAGTTTGTGAAGCAGTTTTGCAGAGCTGTCCCCCAGCTCCCTCCTCCGGTTTAACCCTCCACCTGGCCCAGTGCTGGAGAAAAGGGATGTTGTTTTTCCCCCCCCCACTTCTTCCTCACAGTTCCCAGTATAAATACATGGAGCAAAGCCACCAGCTCTGTTTATTGAACACAAATAGAAGATAAAATAGTGGAAAACTAATTTTTTCATGCTCATTGGTGGGAAAGATTAAAATTATGCAAATCCTCGGCAGCGAGCTTGGTGCAGAGATAAGGGGATGTTCAAGTCGGCTGGCTGCCTGCTAATTCACTCATTGAAAAAGAAATGAGCAGGAAAGCTGTGATCAGCGTCACCGGCCCCTCACGGTGCTCACGGGGCTGGGATTTCTTTGCTGTGCTGGGAGGAAACTGAACAAAGGAAACCTTTTCTTGGAGACGTGCAGGATCCGTGCCGAGATGTTCACCCCAAAATTATGTATCTGCTGAGAGCCGTCCGTGATTGCTGCCTGATGCAGCACCTAGACCTTGTCCAGTGTGTTTCTGCTGAGCTCCAGCCAGTTTGCCAGGACCTGAAAAGCCCTGAAAGTGTTTGTTTGTTTTTTTTTTCTTCCCAAGTGTGATGATTGTGGGGTAAATCAGGTGAAATCTGCCATCTTGATCCCTCTGTTGGATGCTTGGAGCAGAGCAAGGCTGAGATTTGAGTGAGAAACCACCAAAGCTGAGCAATGCTGGTGCTCTGTGCTTTCTGCTACAGCAGTGTGGCTCTTGGAGGGGTACAAGAAGCAAAGTGGGGTTCAGCTGGAGGTTCACTAACCCGATACCAAGGGTTGTGTGAGGCAGAGGAAGGGCAGGTCCAGGCTGTGTGCTGGGTCTGGACTTTACCCAGCTGCCATCGATGAAACAGTGCCCATCTCACACCCGCTTTGTAGTACAAAGTAAGTCTTGAAATTCCCCCTATGGGCACGTGAATTAATTTTTCCAAGGGAACATTGCTGGGGGGGGTTTTCCCGGGATGAAAGGCCTGTGTGTGTGTGTCCGTGAAGGATCGGGGTATGTGCAGATGTGTTTGTGGTCAGGAAAAAGCACAAGTGTGAAGCAGCATCCCATCGCCCCCGTGACTCCGGGTCTCTGACTCAGCTCTGAGCTTCAGCTGAAGGAAAGATTTAACTCCTTTAGACCAAACAGAGTCTGTAACACTGGAGAGCGTTGCCCGGCCACCTCTTCCCTCCTGGAGAGAGATTTGCTTCTTGTGCTGCACGCTGTGCCCAGCTCAGGCTCCTCAACTGTCCGGTTTGTCCATTTATTTCTTGAAATCTCTCAAGATGATGCTGGTGTGTGATGCCCAGCACGAGGGAGACCAGTACCCCCTAGAAACCAAAACCCTTGTGAAGCAGCTCAAGCTGATGACCGTGCAAAGCCACCCATCAAACGATGCCGACGGCTCATTGTGCTGGGAGGGGGACGTGGTGCCAGCGTGTGTTTTTGGAAGGGTTTGTCTGACTTCCTGTCAAATCAATATTTATTCACAAATCTATTTGTTTGCTTTTGTCACTGAAAACTCTTGCGAGTTGGTTTTTTTGAGGGGGTTTTTTTTGTGTTGTTTTGTTCCCCTCGCGTATTTTTGGCTGCGCAGTGCTGGCGAGAGGGGCTGCTACAGCTTTTGCTGGCTCCAGTCGTTCCAGCTGCTTCTCCCAACCCGTGGTTTTGAGCCTCTTTTGTAGGGACTGGGCTGGCAGCTCTCCCTTGGCTGGGCACATCTTTCTCCCCACTCCCCCTGTGTGCCCTTGGGATGGAGGGGACAATCTTTCTCCCTGCTCCTCCCACGTGCCCTTGGGCTGGAGGTGGCAATGCTGCTGGAACTGGAAGGGGTTGTTGACCTTGGTGAATGTGGATGGTGTTTTTCCACGACTGCATTAGGGATCATGGTGGATGAGGGTTGCAGAGGTGCTGGCCTCCAAAATGCAGTGACAGTACCAGTGCTGGCTCTGGACCCCTGTGCCTTTGGTAGCCGTAGCCAAAGCCTTTGCTGGTTTATGGGCACAATGGGAGCGTGATTCAGCCCTTCTGGGTCCTCTGACCTGTTGCAGGAGCTGCCTGGATGGCATCATGCCATGTCACAACCCCTGAGCCGTCCCTCCTGGTGCATCTGCCTGGGATTTGGGGAGAGAGGTTTGCCCAGAGAGGGTGTGGAGTCTCCATCTCTGGAGATGTTCAAACCCACCTGGACACTTTCCCGTGCAACCTGCTCTTAGTGAATCTGCTTTGGCAGGGGGGTTGGACTGGATGATCTCCTGAGGTCCCTTCCAGCCCCCCCATTCTGTGACTCTGAGAGCGCCTGCGCGAGCGTTTCCCTCCAGGCCTGTGATCATACTCAGGTTTCACCACCACCACTCACCTTCCCCTTCATTTATTTTTCCATTTTACTGTGAGTGAAACAAATAATGGCTTGAGCTTCACCCTCCCTCCAGCCTCTCTCCCCCTTCTCTCTGCCTCCATCCCCTGACTCATTCCTGACTGCCTGAGCCCATCCTACTGCTGTTTTGTTTTCCTCCTTCCCCATGTTCTCACTTTCTTGCTGATTTACTTTATTTGTGCCACTGTAGTGCGCAGCGTACGGACCGGGACCGTGGATGTAGCACCTCTCTTTTGCTTCCAGCTGGCCTGGATCCAGCTGTTTGCAGAGCTCTTTACACCTGCTAAAACCTGGGTCTGATGGAGATGATGCTGTGATGGAGACACAGCCCCAAGCTGAAGGCCAGGAGCTGCAAATGAATAAAAAAAAGGAGTTTTTTAGCAGCCAGCCAAGGACCTGTGGTGCTCCAGAGCACCCTGGGCATGGAGAGAGCGTTGTCCCTTCCCTGGATTATCTGCAGAGCCCTGTAGCTGGAATATTATTTATCTCCCCCCCACCTCCAGCCAAATCACGCAAAGCTAAATTGAGCTGTGGCAGGCAAAAGTGTGAAGCGTATTATTAGGAACAGGGAGCTCTTGTTCCACAGCTGCTGCTGCTGCCGTTGGTAATTAATGTTTGAGGAATTGCAGATCTTCATTAGGAGAACAATTAGATTAACGAGAACCCGAGCTGAGGCTGGAGTGGGAAAGGGTTGAGGGGAGGTTTTAAAAACAAAATAAAATCTCGCCCTGGCACCCTGCCTTGCTGCTCCCGAGATGTGCCGATGCTCTTGGAGGTGTGCTGGGAGGAGACCAGTCCTTTCGGACTCACGGACTGGGATCAGTGGGGGGCACGTGCAGGGGGGTCATTATGGAGAGGAAAGAAGCGATCTACCATCATCATAAATATTTAAGGCAGCCCAGCACCCATCGTTCGACTGTGGCACCACGTTATTAGCACAGAGAGCACTGGGAGAAGGCTGCTCAGGGCTTTGCAAGGTCCTGGGTTTGCATCGTTAAGAACTTTAATTGGTGTCCTTGTTGTTGGGAACACTGACCTCTCCGAGGCAAGAGCCACCCTGGCCGCGGGGTATCGCCTCCAGAGTCTGGGCTTTAATTCAGGCCAATAAATGGGCCTGAAGTTGGGAAATTTAAGATGCTTCTTAACCCTTTTCTTTTAGCAAGAGGTTTTTGGGGTTCTCCTCACCCCTTATTTTCTTCCCCAGGGGCTGGCCCTGTGCTGGGGCTGTCCGTGCACCTGCAGTGGGTATTTCACACTTGTGTGGTTGTGGAAAGGTGCTGCACAACTGGCTGATGAGTGGGATGCAGCAGGAACTCGCTCAGGAGAAATGAACCATTTAAGAGAGGTTGTAAAATCATAGAAAGTAACGACAGAAGGGAGGTTGGAAGGTCAATTAGTCCCTCTCGCTGGCCCAAGGCAGCATCGAGCGTTTGGATGTCGTTTGAGGCAGATATATGCCTGGTCTTCTTCAAACCTTGCCGTGATGGTGGTCCCATCCCTGGGCTGTGGCCCCGCTGCTGGCTCAGCCCTGCACCAGTGATGTCCTCCCTTGGGAAATGCTCCAGGTCACCCCTCAGGATCAGCCACACCATTCCCTGCTTCTGGTGAAAGGGAGAGGTGGGAGATTCTCATCTCCTCTTGGTTTAGGGTATTTGAGCACAAGAAAGTCAGTTTATCAGGAAGGTGGAACCCCCCTGAGCTGTGCAGACAGGTCTGAGCTGGGTTTGGGGAGGCTGGAGGTTGGCTCCCAAAAGCAGAGTGTGGAGTCTCAGGGGGTTATAAACCCTGAGTGTTTTACAGAGGGGGCTCAGCTCCATTTCACCCATCTCTACTCCCCTTGAACGAGGGGAAAACAGAAAGTTTTGCCTTTCAGAGGACGGCAGATTTCTCCCTTCAGTAATTGATGGGGACAGAAAAAGTTGTATTTCCCGGTGACTCCAGATGGTGCAGCGAGAATAAAAGCATTTTCTGCAATATGGTGGCTTGTGCGTGTCCGAAGGAGAGATTTGTTGTTGGACCCGTTCCTGTTTGGCTCGGTGCCTCTAAAGATGGACAAAGTCATTCCCGAGCCAGTCGCTGGCTGGGCGGGCAGAGGGGTGGGTGGTGGTGGGCTCTGGAAAGCTTCCTCCTGCAGCCACACTCATCGAGAGTGAAAGAATCTGCTTTTAGGAGGCAATGTTCTTCCTGCCCTGCTGAAAATGGAGGAGAAAAAGCATCCTTCTCCCTGGCCAAGGCTTAGCCCGTTGCATGCTGATGGTCTTCACCTGCCGAGTAAATATTATTGCATGTTTAATTCATCGCCCGCTTCTCCCGGGGGGGGGTGGGCGTGCGTGCGTGTGCGCTCTTCGGCGTTACAAAAACATTGTCGTGAATCCTCAGCCAGCCTACTCAGAAAAATCTCTGTGCCTGATCTTTGTGATGATTGACTGACTGGTAACAAAGACACTGAGATGATCTCACCAGCTTGTCAAAAAAAGAAAAAGAAAAAAAAAATCCCTTGTGTTGGTTTAAAGTGAAATATAAAATGATGTTCCTAGCAGGTGGAGTCTTTTTGAATCCTGGGTAATGGGTAGGTTCTCCCAGGGTTCTCTGGCAAGCTCTGTTCCTACAGCCTGCTGTAGGAGGGATATTACCAACCTCTGAATGCTTATAAATGTTTTAAGGCGTTTCTGATGCATCCCTGGTGCGGACAGGCTGCGTATGGGTTGCTTTATCTTAACCAGTGCAATGCAGCTACCTCTGGGCTGGGATGTCTGTTAGCCCAGCAGGACCACTCTGCTACAGCTGCTCAGAGCAGAAAGGGAGGAAAAATCATATTTAATAGAAGTAACGCAGCAGGGTGAGATCAGCCTGTCGGGCAGGAGCTGGAGTATCATGAGGATGATGTTACTCCCAATTTCTGCTTATTTAGCAGCCTCTTAATTTTGCATCTCATATGGAAGATGAAAATTGCAGCAAAGTCCCGCCTGGCTGAGCTGCTCAGCTCAGGAGTGTTCCTGGCTTGCAGTGCTCAGGCGTTGCTGCACGCCGGGGTGGTTTGTGGGGCTTTGTTCAATGCATTCAGGTATCTCCTGGAGGCTCCTGCTACAGCTGGGGCTCTCTACAAGGATGTGACAAGAGCCAGAGGCTTCTCTGGGCAGACAGACCAGAATTAAATCAGAGGGAAGGCAAGCACGGAGCGTGGACGTGGCCTCCTAGCCCTGTTGCTGACCTTGAGCACTGCAACCAAAGACTGTCCAGTCTGCTCTGGTGTCTGCTGGGCTCCACCAGCCCCAGTAGTGACCTAGCATCCTCCCAGTTTAGCTCTTAAATTGAGATGAGGTCATGGCAGTGAGTGATGGATGGTTTGGGTTTTTTTTCTCTCTCCTCCTTTCTTAATCTCCCCTGGCTGGTGGGTCTGAGACACAGGATTCCTGCCAGAGCAAGGGAAGGGATTTGCTCATCTTCTGTCTTGCAAGCTCAAAACTAAAATCCTCTTTGTGGAGTTTAACCCTCTGTGTTGGCTGGCAGGGCTGGAGCACTGGGCGAGGAAATGGTGAGGGGACAGATGCCGGAGGAGAAGGCAGGTTGATCTGGAGAGAGGGAAGGACCAGGAATGATATCCCGGCCTTTGTGTCCATCCTGAGTGCAGCGGGCTTGATCTTTAGTGTGTCATGTATGCTAGACATTGAACAAGGTGGAACATGAAAACATAAACGTGTGAAGATCTTTGGGGTTAAGCTTAAAATTGATATGTACTTCAGTATTTCTGAACTTGCAGTTCAGTCTCTGGAGTCTAGATGTGTTCGTTGAAAAAGTCACAGTATTTTGTATTTTGCTTGGGATTTTGTCTAGGAACTTGTGTGCTACTTGGTTGTATTTATTGTACTGAGCCAAGTGAAATTCTTTGTTTCCTATGGTCTCAGCCCAACTTTTTTCAACTTAGTGTTGGAATATGGAGTTGTTAATGGGGCTGTGGCTGTGGGAGCCAGGTTGCCCCGTGTGCTGGGTCCTTGGGACAGGGTGGAGTGTCCCCAGTGCGCAGAGGTTGGGTGGACGTCTGTCCCCTCGTGCAGAGCTCCTGAGCAAGCTGCTGCAACACCCAGGGAAGGCAGCACTTACTAATAACCCTGATCAGCTTTACTTGCTGATCACTAATCCGCAAGATACAAGCTGTGGTGGCAAAGCCAGCTCTACAGCATGGACCGAGGAAGACAAACCTCCCTGTCCTCCTCCTGCGGCTCAGGATCCCCATCCTCGCTTGCTGGGGGATTTGCTGATACGAGGTTGTGCTGTGCGGGGCGCAGAGCAGCTGGACTCACCCTCCTGTTTCCACCCTTCCTCGTTAGAGCACGACCGTACCTTTTTCATGGGGCACGAGGAAACCAAACAGATCATCAGCTGCACTGTTGCCACAATGATTTTCACTCACCACCAAATTGTAATTAGGTTAAACTTTGCGTGTTTGCTTCACTACTTTTATTTCCTCTCACTTGTTTTGGGGGTTTTT
Source organism: Antrostomus carolinensis (assembly GCF_000700745.2). Taxonomy (NCBI): domain Eukaryota; kingdom Metazoa; phylum Chordata; class Aves; order Caprimulgiformes; family Caprimulgidae; genus Antrostomus; species Antrostomus carolinensis. The sequence continues at coordinate 2,853 of NW_010325109.1, read as the reverse complement.
TCTGCTGATAAGGGGAATGTGTGCAGGTGGCTCCATCCTCACAGGATCACAACCCTCCCGTGTCATCTCCCAGCCTGCCTGCCCACTGATGTGCAGGGAAGAGTGGCCACGTCGTGCACGGGCCATAGAAGGAAATGTATTTCTTTCCTTTTTTGTTTTTCAAAGCTTTTGGCTTGTCTGTATGTGGGCGTGAGCTGTTCCAACCTCTGGGATTTAATTGTCTCTTCCAGAATGAGGAAGCAAGGGCAGTCCCTCTGCATCTCTTGACCATGAGAGACCCTAAAAATGATAAGCAGGGGGTTAAATTTTTCTCCATCTCAGTTTAAATCCAGACCAGCTTCATGTTACTCAACAGGAGCCTCTGTGGGTTCATTGGGGTTTGAGGGAGCAGGGTCCTTGCCTGTCAGTAGTGATTAGTTGAAATTCTCCAGGGTGTTGCGTTTGGAGAGCATTTAGGTTTTTAGTTTTGGCTTGATGTGTGCGTGCGTGTGGTTTGGGGATTTTTTGGGTTATTTGGGGACTGTCTAGCTGGGGAAAAAAAAAGGAGTGATACAAAATCTGGACCAAGCTTGGAGGTGTTAGATCTCCTGTCCCTGGGGGTGTTAGATCTCCTCTCCATGGGGTGATGCTGGTGGCAGGGAGCGGTGAGCTCCAGTGGGAGCATCAGGAGGGTCCCACCACCACCATCCTTCTGTGGGACCCATAGAGCTACCAGGGTGCTCCAGGTCGGGTTAAGTTGAGAGCTGTGAGGAGCCCAAGTGCTGATGAAGATAACAAATGGAGGCAATCGATGCCTCTAATGAGAAGGTCGTTCTTGCGAGAGGGCTGGTGACATCCTACACTGGTCCAGCACTCTGCACTGGAACTGATAAAGTACCACCACGTTCCTAATTAATTTTCTTTCTGTAATTATTTTTTTTTCCTTTCGATTTTTCATCTCTTTTCTGTCTTCTGCTTGGGCTGAAGGCTGGTGAAAGGTGCTTTGCCTGGATACAAACTCGTAGCAGCAATAAGTGGGCAGGTTGCATCACTCAGCCACAGTTGTGCCCCGGAGCCATGGACTTTGCTGGGCAGTGAGTGGCCATGTACTTTGCTTTGCATGTAGTGGCCTCCCGTGCTCCTGGCCCAGCTGCTGGGGCTGGGAACACGCTGGTTATCCTCAGGGCAGGGTTTACACAAGACTTTTTGGTAACAGCCACCTCTTTTGTGAAAAAAGCAACTGAAGTTGCCCTCAGAAGGCAGCAGAAAACCGTGTAGGAGCTGGAGGAAGGCCAGGTGGGTTTGTATCAGCAGCTGAGGTGCCGTCACAGAGGAGCAGCATTATCAGCCCCAGGAAGGGGGTTTGACACCCC
>NW_010325109.1:0-1437 GCF_000700745.2 Antrostomus carolinensis | reverse complement strand
GGGAGTCCCCGTTCAGACCTGGCCCTTGGAGGGGTGAGCAGTTCGGGGCCTGGCGGAGGCTGCAGGATGTGGCAGCACCCTGGTTGCTGTGGGAAGGGAGCAGTGAGCCAGAGCTGGAGGGATCAGCCTGCTCAGGGGGGCAGATGCCATCTGGATGGGCTCCTCACAGTACAGGTCATCTTCATGCCATGCTGCAGGTCAGGAAGGCCCTAGTTCCTCATTGCCCAGTGTTTTTCTCATATGTTCTTAGTTTGACATGCAGAGATGTGGGTCCGGGAAGTCTTTCCTCCCCAGGAGCACTGCTCTGAACCTGCCCAAGGAAGTTGTAGATGCCCCCTCCCTGGAAGTGTTGAAGGCCAGGCTGGATGAGGCTTTGAGCAACCTGGTCTAGTGGAAGGGGTCCCTGCTGCTGGGCAGGTGTCCCTGCTGCTGGCAGGTGGGTTGGGACTGGATGAGCTTTAAGGTCCCTCCCAACCCAAACCAGTCTGGGATTCTATGATTTGATCTGGGCTGGCAAAATGCTTTTTCTTAGCTTGGACTCCAGACATGAGAAGAGCTGGTGCAGTTTTATTGGTGATGGGCTGTTGTTTGCTTGGGCTCTTAAAGAGTTTTTTTTTTAATTTTTTTTCTCTTTTCCTCTGCTTTGTTTGAGTGGTGCTTGATATCTCTGATTTGGAAAAGGTCTGATGATGATGATAGCTGCCTTGCCCAGGTCGGAGAAGGGCTGACTGTGATGAGCAGAGGACTTGGTGCTCCTGCCAGCACAAGAATTTTGGAGGGAGGACTTGTGTAACGGGACACAGACCTGCAGGTCACTGGTGACCAGTGTGACTATCATAGCATCATAGAATGGTTTGGGTTGGAAGGGACCTTAAAGCTCATCCAGTCCCAACCCCTCTGCCATCAGCAAGGACACCTTCCACTAGACCAGGTTGCTCAAAGCCTCATCCAGCCTGACTATGAATGATGTCAAGTCTCTCGTGAGGGATGGTGTGTGGGAAGGAGCTGGAGCCTGGTGTGTTTGCTGTAGGTCAGAAGTGGGTAGATATCCCTTTTATTCAGACTTATTCAGGAATCTCTACCTGCTGAAAACATTTGGGCCAAAGAAAAATAAGATTTCTGGGGTTTTTTTAAATCATAAATCATTTTAGTTGGCAACGTGCCTCAGGTCCCACAGGCCACAGTGGTTTGGTGCTGGGTGTTTGCTGCCCTGTGTTTCCCTGCAGATTTTGAGCACATCACAATAACCCAGCGTCACCCATCTGCCCAGCTCCCAGACTTGGGGTGCGGGTGCTTTGGGAGAGGGATGTTGGTGATTTTTTCTCTTTAGCATTATTTTCTCACAGAAGATCATGTTCGTTCCCCTTGTGGAGGCGGGCTGGTGTGCTGAGCTGTGCTGAGCTGTACTGTCCTGTGCTGTGCCGTCCTGTGCTGTGC
>NW_010325108.1:0-6194 GCF_000700745.2 Antrostomus carolinensis | reverse complement strand
CCAACCCAAACCATTCTATGATTCTGTGTTGGAATTTACATTCTAAGCTCTGGACGAGGTTTTATTCTGTGTTTAGGCTCCAAACATACTGAGTAAATAATGCTGTTGGCTACCCAAGGAGGCTACCCAAAGGGATGTGTTTGTCTTTGCACTGGAATGTACTAGGTTTGGCTGTCCTTTCTCAGTTTCTGCATCCCACTACTTCAGTAACAGGCTCCTCCACCTGACAAGGGATGCCACAGATAATGACAAATAATAATTTGTGTTTCAAAATATCAATTTTTTTCCAGGGGAAAGCAAAATATTTCAGTGTTCTCAGTCTTCCTGCCTCCCCAGTGACTGCTCATGCTCTCTTCAGCCTTAGAGAATATTATAACACTGCTGTCACCTGTACAAGATGTTTGACTACCTGCCTTCTGTAAACACTTCCTAACCAGCATTTGCTCTGACAAAGTTCCCATGTTCACAATGTAAAACGTACTGGCAAGGCTTCATATGCAAAGAGACTGACTTGTTGTGGTTGGGGACACTGGGTTTCATTTAACTCTGCTGCAGAGGAGCACAGGGCAGAGCAGTGGCCAGTTTAGTCTGGCCACCAGTATCCTGCCACAGCCACTGGCCATAAACCTAAACCTCTAGGGTGATCCCACCTTGCTCTCCCTGGAAATCTCCCTTCTGAGCCCTGATGATTACAGGTTTGTTGAAGCTCAGAAGATTGAGGAACACAGATGCCTTTCCAACCTGTTTATTTCATGCTGTAGCTTAATAAATAGTTGATCCTCTTTGGTGCCTTCTTGAGCTTCTGGCTTCAGAGAGACCTTGTGACGAGGAGTTCCACAGTTAGTTATGAACTAGCCTAAAAACAGAGGTGGGGGTAGAGGAGAAGAAAGTATTTCCTTTCTGTAGTTTCTGATGGTGCTGCCTTCCAGATTCCTGTGCTGCTTCCTTTTTCCTCCATACTGCAAAGAAGGGAAGGATCTAACCTCCTGCTCTAAATCAGCCATGATTTTGTTTTTTACTACCAAAGGCTGAAAAGATTAAACTTTGGTTGTATTTTTTAATGAATTTGGGAAGAGAAAGTAAATATGAGCTTTTTACATATGTACAGTTTTACATATGGATGAGTTCTAGTCTACTGTACACTGGAAGAATGCCAGGAGAATTTAGCATAATATGATATTTCAGTCAATATTTAAAAGATGTTTTTGGCTTACGCTTTTTTTAATCACCGGAACATCTGAGAAGCCTTTACCCATCAATGTTTTTTAATTAAGGACTGGTGTTTCTTCATATTCTATTTAAAACAGAAAAAAATCTGCTTTTCAGAATTTTCTTTGGATTCATGAATCTTAGCAAGATGTAATACTGTTGGTTAAAACGTTTTCCGCCCCATGTACCCAAACATCCACATGGGTTAGAATTGCTCATTATTTATTTGTACACATTTATTACTAAGGCTTTGTTAGTAATTGTTGGGTTTGCGTATTTGTTATTGTTATATGGAAAGGGAAACTGACCACAGCAGTGTTTATTGATCCAAATCTAACCTTTCTGAGATTAACTCCAGCTTTTTCTCTTTGATTACACTTTCAAAACCTTTTTTTCTGCATGTATTTCCCTGTTGTATCCCAGGTTTTGAAAAGCAAATGTCAAAAAAAACAGTGCCCCTTTGTACTGGGTACTGAAATTAATTCCAGGTGAGAGACTTAGCTTTCTAAGAAGTGAGCAAGGTGTATCATCTTAGCTGTCTGGGAATCTGACTACTTCATTAGCAAACCAAATTTGGATGGTTACAGGTAAATCCCCTTGGTGAGATGAGGTTAGGGTTTATGCTGATTTGGGGCTATGCAAATGAACTGCATAGGCAAATCCAAAGCATTATAAAAATAGGTAGCCTTTTGAAAAACTTTAAGATCTGAATCTTCAGGGTCCAAAATTGGAAGCTGTGTGTGAATGAGGGAGAGAGGGAGGCAGGGGGAGGGGAGGTATGGGAGAATACAGGGCAGAAGAATGATTTAAGTATTGCCCAAACCACTGGGTAAGTCAGGGGTTTTCTCTGACTGGCTTCTCCCAGCATTTTATTTTGTGCTAAACATAAGGTGCCAGAGTTTACATTTAATAACTCTGCCCAAGTTAGTAATTTAAATAATATTGACTGTCCATGAACTCATCCCACGAGGGAGCACAGCAGCACAAGACAGAAATATCTTCCTCTGCAGATGTACATCATATATAAAACTTGATATATTAATTCCCTTCAGTCCAGGGAAGTCACTTTGCAGATTTCTTCAGTCTTTCACTGCCTGCTGCTCTGCACTGGCTGGCTACTGGGAGCAAGGTAACAGCAAAGAGACAAACGTCCCAGGGTGAATGCAGTCATGCTTCGCCAGTACCGGCGTCTCTCTTTTCCCAGGCAGGACTAACAATGGGCACTCAGCAAGATGCTTGTGGCTGGAGGCATGCAGGGCTCTGGGTGCACTCCGCTGCTGTCTGCATGGCTCTGGATAGAGGGATGTGAAAACAGGAGAGAGGTTGGTAGGAGGAAAATATGCAGACAGCCGAAATGGCTCAGCAATGCTAGAGGGAATAACAGAGCAACAGCTGTTCTGATTTCCTCCCTCTTCGTATATAAATGAATCAAAACCAGAGCTGTTTTGAGCTGGAGCAGATGATAATTCTTTGAAGTACACTGGGTCTGCTGCTGTTGTTCTATCTCTTCTCTTCTCTTCTCTTCTCTTCTCTTCTCTTCTCTTCTCTTCTCTTCTCTTCTCTTCTCTTCTCTTCTCTCCTCTTCTCTCCTCTTAAACAGGAGAGAGGTTGGTAGGAGGAAAATATGCAGACAGCCGAAACGGCTCAGCAATGCTAGAGGGAATAACAGAGCAACAGCTGTTCTGATTTCCTCCCTCTTCGTATATAAATGAATCAAAACCAGAGCTGTTTTGAGCTGGAGCAGATGATAATTCTTTGAAGTACACTGGGTCTGCTGCTGTTGATCTATCTCTTCTCTTCTCTTCTCTTCTCTTTTCTCTTCTCTCCTCTCCTCTCCTCTCCTCTCTCCTCTTCATTCCTTCTTTCTGTCTCTTCCTCTCTTCCTATTTTTCTTCCTCTCTTTCTCTTTTCCTTCCTCTTTCTCCTACCCCCACGCTGTGCTTTGCAATAGCAGCATTTAACCTTACCAGTTCAGTGCAAGGGAATTTGCAATAGTGCTGCAGAGCCAAGCTAATAGTTTTGTTTGGGAGACAGAGCTCTCACTTCATGGCTGGGTGCTGTTCATTAAGATCCAGCTCTTGGGAGTCCCACAGCTTAAATGAAATGACAAAATGTATTGCTGGACAGAGGAATTGAGATGAAAGGCTGAAAAACATGACAAGAGGAATCAAAAATCAAGTGGTAAGGGGGCCTCACTCAGCAGCTTGGCAAGGTGCTCTCTGTGTCTATTGAATGCAATGAAAAAGCAAGCCACACACACACACATCACCATTCACACCCCTGTAGGGCTTCATCTTATTTCCTTTGTTGCAATGAAGAAAATGTGTAACATAGAGAGAATTTTCAATGTGGGGCGTGTGTGAAAGCTCAATTTTTTTTTCCAAATTCAAATGACATAAAAGTTCACGAGGTTCCCAGCACTCCAGATCCTCATTATTTATATGCATAAACAGGTTCTCAGGCGATGAGGATTCAGAACAGCAGCAGGAAGGAGAGTTTGGAGAATGCAAATAAAGATGTGCCCACCTTGTGATTCTTGAGGGTGACAGAAGGAGTGAGTCCAAATGAGCACCGAGTCCTATGTCAGAAAGAGGCCATAGTGAGCTTTTCTTTCTTGGAAACAAAGGACTGTGTAGAAAAGTCCAGGCAGGTTTGTTTGTTTGTTTGTTTGTTTTGGGTTTTTGTGGGTTTTTTTCCATACTCTGTTGCAGATGTCTGGTTTTGCTCTGTGTTTTTATTTATTTGTTGGCATTTCTATGGCACTCATCACCATAGTATCTGGGCAAATCTTCTTTCCTTTCTTGTATCATGTAATTAAATCTATACAAAATACATATGTTCTTGGCAGAGAAAAAAAAAAAAAAAAAAAAGTTAAGCTCTGCTTTTGGAAGGGATTTGTGCCTTGCAATTAAACACTGCTTTTGCAATGTTGTACCTTTCCATGTACACATGAGCGGGCAAAAATACAGTCTTGTTAAGGCTGTATGCTCACACACCTGCTAACCAGGTGTGTGGGGCCTCAGCTCCTGACTTGCAGCCCAGTGTGTGGGTGGCAGGGGTAGCAGCTGGGAAGTGGGCACTTTTGGGGTGGCTGGATTTGACACCTGACTAGGAACCCTAAGGCGTGTTTCTGCCTTCCTCACTCATCCAGGCACTGCTTGCATAACTACCAGTAGGCTGAAAGGGCACTACTAACACACACAGACACACACACACTAACCCTAAATAGGGAAGTACAGAGTCACCATGAGGCTCTTTTTGAGAGAGTAGCTTGCTATTTGTATTATATTTGTGTAGGCAGGGCTCCTGGAAAGGCCAGCACAACCCTTCAGCCCAGAGTTTGCAGGAGGAGAAGCAGCAAGCGCTGGGGAGAGGCTGGAGCTTTCCAAGGAGCTAGCAGCATGAGCTGGGACTGATCACCTTCCCTCCGTGTGTCACATAATCTAAAGGAAGGTGACTGTGTTCTTCTCTTCTGTGGGATATTTCACAGGGAAATGTCCTTCTGGTATCTGGTATGATTGTCATGGGTGCCTTGCAGAGCTGATCAGATGGACTGTGAGGACAAGCTGATGACGGGTCAAGCACAGATTTGCACTGGAAGTTGGAGCAAAGGTCTGCCAGTCACACCAGTCAGCTGTGTCCCGACAGAAATGTAAATTCAACAGGGCTTAGGCCAGCACCAACGCCTCCCACAGCACCAGGTGAGGGAAATACTGCTTTCCTATAAATACCCAAACAGATCTCAGCACGCTGTGCACCAGCTAAGGTGATGGTCCTGCAGATGCTCCCTGGCTCAGATAGGCGACCAGCGCAGTAGTGCCTGGTATGGCAGTACTTGGGGGGACCATATTCATACTCAGATGAACAGGGGATGGCATTTAGAAATAAGAGCTGGCTCCTAGCGGCTGTCTCTCCTCAGCAGAGAAGTTGTCCTCTCACCCAGGGCTGAGCAGTGACCAGCCGCTGGTATACCTCCTAGGCAGGAATTTGGAGGATGTGTGGTGGACCCAGTCCCATGGCAGCACCAACTGCAGCTAACATGAACATGTTACACGTTCCTGTTGGAGGAAATAAATTTGGCCCTTTCCTTTTTGAGAGCAGTTTGTTTCTCCCATTTCAGAAAGAAATGTTAGCTGTACTGCTTTGATGCTTGATGATCATCATCTCATGGAGAGTCCTGTATCCTCAGAGGCAAAGTAGTCAACTGCCCTCGTAACTGCACGTGCCTTATAGCATCCTCAGTCTCCAGGACATCCAACACCACCGGCCACTCATGAAAACCTTTGTCTGTGTTTGTGTTCCTCCTCACATTCCGTTTTTGGCAGGCACATATGTAACCCGAGGTTTGTTTGTCACCCCTCAGGCACTGCTCACATGCTTTATTACCTGGCTGAATCAGGCCCTAGAGAGACACAGCTGTCCCTGCTTTCTAAAGGCCACATGAGCAGAATTTGGCTCGTCTGAAGTGCCAGCAACAAACAAAGAGTTATTCCTTTTTTCCTACGTGGGAAAACCCGTATGCTGATTTTCAGGAGTGAATAACCACAACACTAATTGAGTGCTGAGAATAATCTTGTTTCCAGATATTTTGAGTTGTTGGGTTGCAAGCTGGTTGTTTGTTGTTTTGTTTTTCTTTCCTTTTAATGCTAGTGTTTTACATAAGGCAAACAAGATGAAGCGTTGCTGCTAGAACGTGAAAGCAGGCATTGCTATGAGGCACCCCTTTCCTGCGCTTGAAGGCTGGATGAAAGCCTTGCAGCAAGCATTAACAGCCCAGGCAGCACTCACCCCTGTCTAGCTTAGAAACACGGAGATACTCCAGCAGTGGAAGTGGGGTTTCGAGTAGGCGCAGAGTTCACCCTCAAAATCTCCTTCAGCTGACGGAAAAGGGCAATGCCAGCGGCCTGCAAAGGAGGATCTGCCAGAACAGGTACCAGCGGGCTGCGGGGGCCCGGCAGCCCGAGGGAGCGGCAGCGGGGCTCCCC
>NW_010325107.1:0-11531 GCF_000700745.2 Antrostomus carolinensis | reverse complement strand
GGCGCAACTGCTCCAGATCGCTGCTGGCCGACTCTTGCTGGCGGTAAACCTGAAAGTGGACAAAATGCAGCCGGAGTCCTTTCTCTGGAGTTGTGTGCAGAGCCAGCCAGTGCCACTTCTGCATCAGCTAGAGGAGAAAGAGTGCCTGTCCTTTGGGCTGGAAGTTTAAGAGCATCTGCTGTATACTGCACTTATACCCTGGGCTGCCACAGGGACTGTTAACTTGGAAGTGATGAGGAAGGCCCTTCCGGGTTGCCTGTGACCAGACAGCTCCTTCAGGACAAACCTACAGACCACAGACTACGTGTTTTTGAGCAAAAATACTGCATTGGCCAGAAAAACAACCACGTTGCAAACTACAATTGTATCAGAATCTATTCCAGTGCTGGAAATTTTCAGGAAAGGTTCAGCAAAAGCAGCTTTGCTCGCTGAAGAAAGTGAAAATACACATGGTTTCTCCTTCTAGGGAAAATAAAAAGAAAAAAAAAGCAAGATCACCAACTTCAGTGTGTAAAGCAGTTGGATGCAATGAGGTGGTGCTTGGCAAATGGCTTGGAAATGGCCCTTGTGGTGAGCAGTGTCATTCAGCGATTCACGACAGCCTGGCTGATGTGGCCAAGAGATGGTAGGGTGTCTTTGAGAAGGTGTCTAATATACCTTGCTGGTATTCAAGCTTGAAGATTAATTAGCTCTGATTTTTTAGCTTTCTTCTTCAGTATAACACCTCTGCTGGGTATTTGCCAGACTTACCACGTACTCCAAAACTAAGGCTGTCTAACACAGAATAGACCATCAGAAACAAACAATTCTCCTCTCAAAGTTATCCCATCATACCCAAGACTGTACATTATGGAACTGACATTTCAGTAGTGACAAACTCCCTCGTCTCCCACAGTGACATGATTCTCCCAAGCTCTTTTTCCAGGGTACCAAAATCAGTTAGTCCAGAGTAAACAGTCTTGTGTGGTCACCTATTTCTCATCTTCCTCCTCAAAGCCTAAAGAGGCTCTAACAGAAGCCTAGAATCAGTTAGGTAAAAAAAGCCCTTTAAGATCATCGAGTCCAACCATAAACCCAACACTGCCAAGTCCACCACTAAACCATGTCCCTAAGTGCTGCATCTACACGACTTCTAAATATCTCCGGGGAAGATGACCCCACCACCCCCCTGGGCAGCCTGTTCCAATGCTTGATGAGCCTTTCAGTGAATAAATCTTTGCTCATATCCAATCTAAACCTCCCCTGGTGCAACTTGAGTCCGTTTCCTCTCATCCTATCACTTGTTACCTGGGAAATGAGACTGACCTCCACCGCGTTACAACCTCCTTGCAGGTAGTTGTAGAGATTTATAAGGTCTCCCCTCAGCCTCCTTTTCTCCAGGCTCAACAATCCCAGTTCCCTCAGCCTGTTCCAATGCTTGACCACCCTTTTGGTGAAGAAGCTTCTCCTCATATCCAAACTTAACCTCCCTTGGTGCAATTTAAGGCCATTTCCTCTCATTCTATTGCTTCTTCTCTGGGAGAAGAGACCCACCCCCATCTCTCTCCACCCTCCTTTCAGGGAGTTGGACAGAGCCAGAAGGTCTCCCCTCAGCCTCCTTTTCTCCAGGCTCAACAACCCCAGTTCCCTCAGCCGGAAACTCATCACACTTGTGCTCCAGACCCTTCCCCAGCTCCGTTGCCCTTCTCTGGACACGCTCCAGCACCTCCATGTCCTTCTTGGACTGAGGGACCCAACACTGAACCCAGCACTTGAGGTATGGCCTCGCCAGTGCCAAATACAGGGGGACCATCGCTCCCCTTGTCCTGCTGGCCACACTATTGCTGATACAAGCCAGGCTGCTATTGGCCATCTTGGCCACCTGGGCACTCGGCCAGCCGATACTCAGATGGCTGTTGACCAACACCCCCAGGTCCTTTTCCCCCCAGGCAGCTTTCCAGCCACAGAGTTGCATGGATGTCTTCCCATACAATTCCAACAATTTCAAGACGTCATTCCCACTCGTAGTGATACAAGACAGCAGTCACTGACTTCCAGCTTAGTCCTGCTCTCTAGGCTCAAGCAAATGGAGTTTTGAAAGTTGCAGACTTCACAACAAAAAGCATAAATACAAACACGCAGCCCTGTTTTGTGCCTCAGAGGAAGGAGTCAGAGCTACACAGTCTGTTTCTTTTGCCACACGTGAGAGTAGTAGCCCCACTCAGGTTCATGGACAATACAACCTTCTCTTTGCAGCTTACCAAAAGCCAAAAAAAAGAGGCCAACACAGGCAGGTGGATTGAGAGAATCTGTAGAAGCAGAGGACAACTCAGAGAACTGCACAACAGCTCTGCAAGCCACCAGCACCTTTCCAAAAAAAGAAGTAAACAAAGCCTTCTGACCTCCAGCACTACTTAGTGGCTCCTTGACAAAAACACCGCAGAATCCAAGAGATAGAGCTTCACTGAGCCAAGCAGCCAAAGGCACACTCAGAAGCACCAGGTTTTTGGTCTCACCTGACTGAGTTTCTCTTGGGCTTCTTCCTTCTCCTCTGCCAGCATCCTCAGCTCTACCTGCAGCCCCTCCTGTTGCTCCTCTGCTTTCTTCAGCAGCCGCTCCAGGTGGGCTTTCTCTGCGCAGAGCAATTCATTTGTTCTTTGATACGAGTCCAGCTTCTCCTGGTCAGAGATCCTTGCTCTCTCCATCTCATCCACTTTGGCTGACAGAACTTCATTCTCTCGCTCCAGCTGCAGTGACATAAGCACAGAGGAAATAAAACACACTAAGATTTACTCTGTAGGAGGTTTGGCTTGGGCAGAAAAAGGAACATTTCCATATTCAGACTGTCATACTGTCAGAAGGCAAGAAGTCTGAAAAGAAGATACAGCAGCAGCAACTGGAGAGAAACCTCTATCAAGACCTTTGTCACCTCTGCTCACCTGCGGCACAAGTTTGTTCAGTGCCTCTTTATCCAGTGCAAGAGCTTCATTGACGCTGCTCATCTTCACTGTTGCATCATGTAGACCATCTATTTCAGCAGTCAGCTTATTCTGAGCCCCTATCAACTCTGCTACAGACTGCTCTGCCTGAAAACACAAAAGAACAAACGCAGGGAAATCCCTGACCTCAAGCAGCAACTCCACATCCCCTGTGTGTCTCTGACATACTCCCAGTTCAGCGCTCCCCCAAATAACCATGTGGGGACTAACTACCCCAAAGAGCTTGTGTGGTCTGATCACCATTCTCCAATAAGGAAATCAACATTGTCCCTGACTTCTGCTGCCAGAAAACAGCACCTGTGGTGGTCTTGCTATCACAGCTCCCTCTCCCACATGAGTGCTGCACTGGAATCAGGTGACCATACCTTCTCCAGTGCCACGATAAGCTCGTGTTTCTCTTCCTTCTGCAGATCCCTCTGAAGGTGTGATCCCTCCTCTAGTGTCTCTCTCACAACTACCAACTCACTCTCTAATAATGGATGTTTTTCTTCCAGTGCAGCTATGTCCTTTAGTCTATAGGAAGGGGAAAGACAAACAAGTTTTTAATCTAAAAACACTCTCATTTCCAAAACCAAGAGTACATACTGGGCCCCAGATAGGGCAGTTCGAATGGTTTCCAACGGCTTTCTATTTACACCTCAAGAATGCTGGAATTTCCTGACTAGAGCTGCCTCTCTGCAGTCTGTCTGACTTTGACATTGATACAGGTGAAACATTTGTCCTTGAGAATGTAAAACAAGCTTCCTGAAATCACAGAATGTTTCTCAACTTAACGGCTTCCTGCCTGTTAGTTCTCTCTCTCCTTTTTGGCACACATTGAATACAAGACTTTCCAAAGCCCTTCTTCGGGTAAGACAGACTTTTAAACTCCAGATTAATATTCCCGCAATTACTCTTGCCTTCATCCCTGAAACCTCATAGGAGGACAAACATCTCAATACATGACAGACTTTTAAACTCCAGATTAATATTCCCACAATTACTCCTGCCTTCATCCCTGAAAAATGAAAGAGCTGTCTGAGGAGGAGGTGTGTATGAATTTCCAGTCCAATAAGTACAGGATCACAGGATGATTCAGGCTGGCAGGGACCCCGGGAGGCCTCCAGCCCAATCTTCAGCTCAGAGCAGATGCGGTCAAGCTCTGGGATCAGTCCAGATTGCTCAAGTCTCTACCCAGTTGGGTCTTCCAGACTACCAGGGATGGAATCTGCATAGCCTCTCTGAGCAACCTGTTCTGCTGCATGATTGCCTTCATGGTTCAATTTTCAATTTTCAGTTCTGTGCTATGAATGATGAGCACACAAAATCCATTCTTTTACCCTGGGCCTCCTCAAGTCCAGCAATGCCCACCCCTGCCGAGACAAAGCTTGTAACGCTCACAGGAGCTCCTGGTCATGATGTGCTCTCTCCACCATCTCTTGCTGCTCCACCTTTTCCCTCTGGGCTGAATCTTCCTTCAGCTGCAGTTCAGTGTTAATTTGATGCAGACGTGAGGCTTCTTGCTCTGTTACTTGAAGCTGCTGCTGTAGCTCTTCCCGGCTCTTCTCAAGGTTTGCACAGTCACTGCAGAGACAAGGCTCAGTCAGAAGAAGGAAGAGGCATGAAGAGTCATGCATCCCACTGTCCTCATTCCAGGATGGAGTTGTTGGGGGCAGGGTAGGGAAGAACTGTGTGTGAGGCATCTTGTACTGCAACATTACTCTGAATCTCCAAGACAGCCTTAGGGTTCACAGTAGAGCACGAAAAGCAGTGGCAGGAGAATGCTAAAGTGCCAAACAGGCATACATGTGGTAGGGCAGGGGAGTTCTTTGCCCATTACACCTCTGAACTCCCAGAACTGGAAGCAGATTGCCTCTCAAACACAGGAGAAGGAGGAAACTCTCACCTTCTGAGTGCTTCTACCAGAGACTGGAGGTGCTGCTGGCGGATGCTGGATGTCTTGCATTCCTCCTCCAGTTGCTCCAGCCTTTGCTGCAGCTTCCTGCACTTCTCTTCCTGCTGTCTCTGCTGCTGCTGCAGGCAATTGATAGAGTTCTGCCTGGTAGCAAGCTCTTCTTTTAGGGCCTGCAAGGAATGGGCAGGGTTTTTTGGAAAGAGCACAAACAAGCAATAAGGAGCAGAGAAGATGGCTCCAGATAGCTAGGGGAAGAAGCAAGCAGAGAGACAGCTCACCTGAAGGCAAAGGCTGCAATGAGGGCATAGAGATCAAGGCGAGAAAAGGAGAGGAACACAGAATGGCAAGGCAATACAGTACCAAGAGCAGGTGCAGGCAAGGAGAAATTCTCACCTGTGTGGCTCCTTGCCTCCTTGCCAGCGCTTCCTGAACCAATACAAAGGCATGCTCTGCATCCACGGAGCTCAGACAAGAGAGGGTCTTGTTGCTGTACTCGGCACGCTGGGAACTGTCAGTGCAGATCATGCTGACCATCCTGTCACTGTCAGCTAACACCACCTGAAAGCCCACATCAAGCTCTTACTCTTTGCTCATTCTACTTGGTTTTCTTTACCTATTTCTCCTTTTCCCCCTAGAGTCAGTAACAACTCAATTCTATCATTTCTTCAGCCAACAATGAAGTTCTGTCCCTGCAGCCACATGTACTCCAGGGAATTCTGAATACAGCTACTATAAACAAGAAGAAATAAGCGTGAAGTGGTTGGAGGCTGCTTGAACGCTCAGTGTCTTGAAGCTCTCACAAATGACTTTGGTCTCTTTCAGCTTCTTAGAGCCACATACACAAGCACCAGACCGACACTGGAAATAAAGGAAACATGAACATTGCCCAGGGAAGAAGGAAGCTGAGGAATAGTGGAAAACAGTAAGGAAAAGCTCCTATTTACAACCACTCTGGGCAGTAGCACAAGAGGATAAGAAAGACTACATCAGGACAAAGAACTGACTGTGTGAGAGGCTGTGTAAAAGATCTGATGATTAAACCCCCATCCATAGAGTGAAGTTTAGGACTAAGTTAAAGTTACCCCTAAGCAGTGAGATCAGTTGCGATTCTGGGGTGATAACAACGGTCAGTGAATGCAGAGTGATGGAGCAGAGATGGCGGCAAGCGCATCGACTGAGTCAGTGACCTTCTATAAAACCCTGAAGAACAGCAGAGTCATTGCTCAAGGAGGAGGATGGGGGAAGCCTCCAAGCAACACTAGAATACAACTGTCATGTAGCCAACTTGGAAAGCACAGTCCAAGAGAGACCTTAGTGAAGGCAAAGGTACTGAAACTTCTAGCGACTCAGCTGAAGCGTCACAGGACAGCAAAACTCGGAAGTTAGAGCGGGTTTTATGTCAGAAAAGTGGGATAAAAATTCAACAGCCAGTAGCAGTCATCATAGACAGTGTACAACATCTGTATCTATTCCCTGGGCTAGTCTGCTGCCTTCCTCAAATACTTTTAAATCAAATTTACAGGAATGTGATCCCAACACTGTACTCACCTCAGTTATAGCTCTGATCAGCTTTTGGAGGGAAAGATTCTCTTCTCTGGCACTTTCAGTCAATGAAGCTTCACCTTCTCTCTCTAACTGACTTGCTTCCTGAGAACAGAATAAGGAAAGGGTGGGCAGGGAAGAGCTGCTCCCCTCTGTACTGTTCCCATCCTCAGTAGCATTGGCATGCTGATAAGGCTCAGCCAAGTGATTCCAGTATATTCCTTCCAGTATCTATTCAATTTCTTCTTTGCTAAAACTAAGAAGAGAAAGCCCAACAGCTACATCCTGCTAAGAAGCTGGCAGTTGCAAGGAACTTTGATCCCTAGAGACTTAAAGTCACAGGCAGAAGAACGCTGGTGTCACCCCCTGAGGAAGACACCCGAGTTGTCTGCAGCTCCCCTGCCACTGCCTGCACTTGCACTGACTCCACATGGGCCAAACACGCAAGGAATGTTTTGGCAACGTGCCTGATGTTCCCATCCCATCAGCATCTTTACCACTCCTCCTCTTGAGGAAGCCACACCTCTGTGCTAAGGCTGGAAAGCAAACACTGGGCTATCTCCCAGATAAAGGTAACACTTACTAGAATCTCCACGGTGTCCTCCAGTGTTTTTATGATCTTCTCCTTCTCCTCATTCTGCTTCTGGGACTGTTCAAGCAAGGCTGAGAGCTCCGTCACTCTGAGAAGAGAAGGTCCACGTGCCATTCCAAAAGCATGGCACACCATCACCTGTTCAAGAGCCAAGCAGCTCCCAGAAGCACAGCAGAGAAAGTTCAATCCAGAGAATACAGCAAAGGCAGCGTTCATCTCTACAGGTTAACATGCCAGATGTTGCAAATGGCACTTCTTGCCCCAAAGGCCTTCTGCACTCAGCCTTGCAAGGAACTGTCAGTACGGGGGGCTACACTGCTTCTGCTGCTCCTGGGCAAACTCCTCCCAACAACCTTTAGCACAGCCCTGGGGAGCAAAAGGGCTCTGTAAGAGACAGAACTCTCTTTACAGTGGTGTCTCAATTTCTCAGCAAAATCAGTTCACAGCAAAACCACTGTAATGGGCAATCTCTTCTCCAGTCTTGTCTTCCTCAGAAGAGCTTCTGTCAGTCAGTTGATTTTTTCTATCCCTTCTGTTGAAGGCAACAGTTTGACCAGGCACAGAAACAGGGCTGTGCAGAACGGGTGCATTTTAAATGTGAACACAGACCATCTATGAATCCGAGAAGCAGCCACAAAAGATGATCTTGGTAATAGCAAAGTTTAAAACATCTTTACCTCTCCTGAAGCTCCTTCATCTCCAAGTCCCTCTTGACTTGTAGGCACATCACTTCCTGACTCTTCTGGTTTATTTCCTGTCCCGCTTGCTGCTGTACCTCATCTTTCAGGACAGGTCTACCCAGAGTGACAGACTCCCAGAGCTGTACACTAGAGTTTAGGCGGGAGCAGTTCACAAGTATAGATCCAGAAAGCCTCATCTGCTCTGCCTTCAGCTCTGACAGATCTCTGAAGAGGAATAAAGAAAGAGCTCATGTTCACACCACTGTCTTTATTGGCTGACTCACCCCTGAAACACAAAACTGTGCCACGGTAAAAGCTGGCAGGAAAGGTGACAGCTTTGTTGGGGACGAGTCATTCATCTGACACTCTGGTGGACAGTTGAGGAATGAGTCTGTGTTCTCCCCACAGACAGAAGAAATGTATGGCACAGCCAGAAGGCTTCAAGGACCTCTAACTACTCTTATTCATTGTTGCTCCTGCACAATTAGCATTAACGAGGTAAGGAATTTTACCAAGGTCCCCAGCTTTTATAGCTATGGGATCAGCCTTAAGCAACCTATTATTATCTCAACAGTTGGACTGCTAAGAGGCTCATGTCGCTAGCTACAAATCAAAACATTTCAGGGAGGTGGTGTAAGGCCTAAAATAAGCCTAAAATATTGGAACAAACAAGCACAAATAACACAACAGCTAACTAGGAGGTCAGGCATAGTTGACACATGAAGGGAGGCTTATAATCAAGTAAGACAAAGGGCTGACAGGAACCCAGAGTTTGAAATTGCATGCTGACACCAGAAGAATGTACTATTACAGCTATGGTATTTTGTCTGCGTAGAAGGCAGCTGTGAGCAAGGAACCTCAGACAGCCCAAGAACAAGAAAACAATCATAAAAAGAGGAATCGTTAACTAAGCAAAAGAAATTGGATAAATGCAGTAACAGGGTAAAGAAGCTATTCTTTCTCCCAACAATGTAGACACGGGAATAAGCAGATAGAAACTGACCAGAATAAATGTA
Organism: Antrostomus carolinensis; assembly: GCF_000700745.2. Taxonomy (NCBI): domain Eukaryota; kingdom Metazoa; phylum Chordata; class Aves; order Caprimulgiformes; family Caprimulgidae; genus Antrostomus; species Antrostomus carolinensis. Next base: position 2,829 of record NW_010325107.1, on the reverse strand, counting down.
AGCTGGAAATGAGAAGTACAAAAGTGTATATATTCATGAATGATCTTTCCATCAGGAGCAGTGGGAAACAGCGAGACTGAAGGCAGATTTTAACCATTCTATTACAGGCACTGCTCTCCATGCTGCATGAGTAGCTCTGGGGAGTCTCTGCCACTCTGCCCACCTCTGCCTGTGTCTGTCTTAATATGCCCAAAGACCAACAGAGTCAAGTTCATCTCTTCAGAGCCTCTGCATTGCTTGCAGCCCCAGACCCTCAGTTGTGTCTGAAATCCAGCAGCCAACAAAATGATTCTGAGTAGCACCTAAAGCACATTTCGTGGCATTGCTGCAGACTACCAAAGGAGAAATCTTCTCTTTAGCCGTGACTAACAGAACATCAAGGCTCAAAAAGCAGCTGTGAAGGAAAGCTCCATTTTTTCTGCCAAAAAATTAGCCTGAATTTCTACTCACCGGTCAGTGGCAGTCTTCATGTCCAGGAAATGACGGTGGAAGGTCACCACCTGACGCCATAGGCTGAGTAGACGGTTATGTTCACCCCTTAAGTAGCTGTCATAAAGCTAAACAGGCAAAGACAACAAGAAATGACAATTCAGCCTTCGCTGTCACTGTAAAAGTCTTTCAGCTAGGAGGGAGTACAACTACCATCACCGGGTCTCCTTTAATAACAATTCCAACAGGGGCATCAAGGACTGAAAAGCCACCACAGAAGCACCCTCAGTAGACCTGCCACCTGACTTCAAAGGAGGCAACATCCACACGTCTCCTGCAGGGTGGATATCAGCAAAGCAAACTGCTCGTGATTCATCACCTCGCCTTGCAGAGGTGGAGGAAGACAAAAACAAGCCCCTCCAAGACCAGAGTCAGATTTGCTTTACAACAGGCTATTGGGAAGGGAGGCCTGTCTTGTTCTTCTCTTGGCTACTCTGAATCTGAAAACACACAGACTTCTCTGGTCTCCACTGCTCTAGATGGAGATTTAGGAACTATTCAAGAGACAAGTGTTCACGTGTGACCGCCCTACAGTGCCCAGCAACAGCCAGCATTTGCCTTTAAGCCTGAGCAGTATGGTCACAGCAGGTGGGCATCTTCCATCACCACATCCATCTCCTCCATCTCACACCCCTGTCTTCTGCTCCTCAACACCAATACATCCTCAATGGAGCCACAACTTCCACGCAGTAAGTTCCCTAGGCCACAAATAAAATGCATTCCCGTGCCACGCTGCCATTCCCGGAGCCTCTCCTTACCTCACGTTCCTTGCGCCATTCACACTCCTTCAATTCCAGCTCCTCCCGGGCCCTCATCCAATCCGCCGTCAGTTTTCCAACATCTTCTTTGAGGGCTGAATTAACTTCATGAGCTTTACTGAGGTGCTCCCGCAGGAGAGTGTTCACTTCTGCCAGATTCTCACACCTTAGAAAGGGAGAAACAGCAACGAGGTCACTGAACAACTGCTGTCCACAAGCAGCATCCCTGTGATTTTCCAATGCCCTCAACGCTGACTCTGCTGTCAAACTGAGAGGTAGTCAGAGTGCTTTCTAGGATTAACTACGATCTCTCTCTAATGGCAAACTCATTTGCTTCTCTGTGCTTTGAACCTTCAATTTTCATGTACCATTTGGGTTCCCCCTTCTTCTTCAACTTTGGTGATGCCCATGGTTAACATCTTGCCTCCCCTTCGTGCTGTCTGATCACCACCTTTTGCTACCATTGTCCTGAGTCACTCACATACTGAACCCTAGAATAATTTAGGCTGGAAAGGGACCTTTGGAGGTCAGCCGGAACAAACCCCCACTCAAAAGAGAGCCATTCAGCACATAACACTATGACTGCACCGCTGAAAACATACTGTGGACCTTTCTCCTTTCAAAGCAGTGTGTCCAACTGCTTCCCTTGGGCAGACTGGGCAGCACTGACAGCTCTTCCCTGACTTCCATGAGCATCCAGGATCCCACGTAATGAGGGAACGCTTCTCCCTTGTACCTCTGCTGCTCTTCTTCCAATTGAAGCAGGGCGTTCTCCAGGTTCTGGTCTTCTCTGGCTTCCCACCTGCCTGGAAGGGATCCCTTAAGAAGAAAGGAAACGTTTAGTCAAGTTATTGTGTTCCCTTCACTGCTGTTGGCATCCATCGCATTCCCCTCCCTTTGCTGGGTGCCTCAGGAGCTCGTGGCTTCTTCGAAGTATAACAGCTTTGTGAATACAGAGAGGAAGAGAGGGCAAGGGGGTCGCTCAGTGTGAGTAGCTCTCCCCAGTCTTGCACTCTCACAGCTCGGCATCCTCAGCTCATGACCATGAGCGCTCGCTTCACCTTGAAGCCTGGGAATGCTCTCCTACTCTCCTACCCTTCATTTCCTAGGTTTACTTTAGCCATGAAGCAGAAAGAAGAGCACAGAGCCAGCTCTGTACGTTGAACGCCAGCATTCCAGCCTTCCAAAATGCTGTCTTTGAGGTGATTATTTTTCAGAGACACCCATATAATGTAGTTGGCAGTAGAGTGTGCTCCTGAGACCTCGGACAAATGTTATCCCAGCCATAAAGCACTCTTTCACAAAACTAAACTCCTTCTTGACAGGGTTTTCTGGACTGGTGTTTCTGGGCCTACTGGCTGCTCTAAGAATGGCAACTGGACAAAGCATGATGGGCAAACTTACAGCGAGCGCTTCTTTAGACCCTCAGGGAGCAAAATCTTGTTTTCTGCTGTCATGGCTTTGGGGAGCTTTTTTTTTGGTCTGTGTTAATGAATGCTACGTGCACTGTCTTTAGTTACACACTGCACACTCACCCCTCCTGCTTCCAGTCGCTGCTCCAACTCTCGACACCGCGTGCGGT
>NW_010325106.1:47849-63581 GCF_000700745.2 Antrostomus carolinensis | reverse complement strand
CCCAACAAACCACAAAGCCAAAACAAACAAAGTTTGTTAAATTTATGTAAGAATTGTGAGAAACTTCACATTTCAATTCCTGTACCCCACAAGCAGAGGGGATGAAAATGCAGACTGTAGAACTAATTTTATATCCGACTTTGGTAGAATTTTCAGAGATTCTTTTGGTAAGTGAAGTTTCCTTAGGTGCTGGGGATTTTTAAGCTGCTTTTTTTTTTCTTCTGACACATTAGAGGATGTTAGCTTCAACTTTTTTCCAAGAAGTAATGTTAAGGCCAACTGGCAATAAAAAGCTAATGTACCAAATATATAATATCAGGCATTAACCACAAATTTGAATCAGTTGGGACTTGTGGCATCAGTCATCTAAGCCTGGGAAAATTCTGTTTGCTTTTGGATGGGCAATTACAGTATTTTTAGCAAAATATTCTAATACTGTCTTTTGAAATTGGCCATACTGATAGAATTGGTGCTGTAATGCATAATGGACAATTGTAATTCATATTTGTCCTTATGTTCATGCCTTAAAGTGAAAGATGATCATTCTCCCATGTATATGACTTCTGTCACCTTGCATTTTTCAGTAGTTTGAGAGGTTAAGAAAATAAGCACTAGGAGAATATTCTTCTGTCTCTGAGTCCAGGAATGAAGAAGAACGTTTATGTTCAGTAAACTCAAAAGTTAGGTCCTTCGCACTGTTTGGTTTTTTTGTTTGTTTTGGTTTGGGTTTTCTTTAACAAAAATCTGTTAATATTATTTTTTAAATAGTTGTTAACTATTTTAAATTCATGGCACTAGGTAACTTGAGCAGTCTTTTTACATTAAATTACAGTTTTTTAAAGAATAAGAAACAAAGCAAACTATCCTTCTTGAAAGGATTTTTAAACAGTGGTGCCCCTGTAGTTACAAGAAATGTGTTACAGTTTTAATTATGGAAGCTATGACATGTAACATTGTTCCTGCATTTAATAGAATGTGATGAGGTTTTATCTATAAAATCTTATGATTTTTAGTACAATAATATTTTATAAATATAATGTCTAATTTGAAATGTAAATTGTGTAGCTCTCTAATGGGTGCTTGGTAAATGCACAAGAGATTTAGCTTTGATTCTCAGGTACCTCTGACATAATGGAGACATGCTGGGTTTTTCTTCCTCATGACACAACTGGAATGTGAAGGAGCTCTCGTAAATGCTTTACCCTCTGTGTGCTAGCATAAATTGTCATTGCTCTTACTGTTTCAATTTGGGGATGTTTTTATTCTGACTTATTTCTTGTAGGAAGCACATAGACTTTAAAAAAATAACGCATTTTTATCTCAAGCATTTCTTTCAATGTCATTAGATGCGTAAGGAACAGTGATTTCCCATGCCTACAAAATGGGAAATGAATACTACATGTGTTGCTCTGTCAAACAGTTGAAGTAATTCCTGTAATCCTGTGAGACAGCCAACAATTTCTTCTGTGTGTGATTGAGGTTTTGGAGCTGTTTGTTTTTTATATATGGAGGAAATGATAATTTGCCAAATGATATGTAGCATGCCTTTAATTTTAGGGTTTTGGTGAGTCTCTCATAGTTTGATGTACTGTGTACTGCACTCCAGAGCAAAGGGGAAAACAGATTTCAGTTTTTCTGGCTCCTTTCTGTTAGGTTTCAGTCATGCTGAAAATATGTCCACTACAAGGGGCTGCTGTAGATGTAATACTGATTTAGCAAAGGACTGAAATACATGCAACATCAGTACTCAGCAATTACTTAGAAAGTATGTGGCACATGAATGCCACTGAAGACACTGAGAGCCCCGTGTTTCTGTTGCCTAGTGTGCGCTGCATCTTGCTTGTTGGCTTTTTGCTTGTGGAAATCCACGTGGGGAGGTGGGGGCTGTAACATGTGACTGGTTTGGCTTGTCATGGAGTTGGGCTGGAGTGGACTGCGCACCAAAACTCAGAAGCAGGGAGGCTGAGGCACTGCCTGGTTCTCTCTGTGGTGCTGCAAATGCTCGAGGAAATGTGGTGTTTAGCAGTGGCATTCTTCAAGTGACAAACCATAGTGCTGCATTGATGCTGGACCTGGCACACTGGTATCTGCATTGCATACCTCCTTGTAATGTACTGGCAAAAATAGGAGAGCCTGCAAATTACTTTTCTTGGTGTGTGCAGTTGTAATTGTCATTCTCTTTCCTGATCCCCGTTGTGCCTAGGTACTGCTATTCACAACTGTGGGTGCTTTAAATAAGGTGGTAAAACGATTTCCTTGTAATTCTTGGTTCCATCTCTCTTTGTGTTGAATGCTGTCATTCCTATTCCCTACTAAAAAATCCTCCTATCTTAGGGAAATTAAGTTACTGAGCTAAACTAAGCTGTCAGAGGAGGGGGAAAACCAGTTATATTTTAGGCATAGGGTGAGTTTGTGGACACACTTTCAAATTTCATATGAAAATAGACCTCCAAAGGCAGAATGTCTGTATGTTTGTAAATGAAGTTATAAAGTGGCATACTCAAAAATCAAGAAAGAAACTAATGTTAATATCACAAGGTTGAGTTATATGGCTAATTGTAGGATGGTGTTTTTAATCAGTTTTCTTTATTTGGGTTAAGTTTTGAGGTAGTTACCATTTCTGTTACGACTGTCTTATGTAGTGTCTGCAATTTAACAGTTATAACTGCAGTAGCATTTAAGTGTTGGTTCATAAACAGTTGTTATGCATGATTTTTTTTTTTTTAAATCTAATCCAGAATTGCATTAATGCTGTATTTTGTTTTACATGGTTATTGCAGGGCATGATTTCTCAGGGAAATATGGGTGATACCATACGTTGTGAGAGGTGATAGCTAATTCCTGGCTTTTTAAATTGTCACAAACATTTTCAGGTTTCACTCAAACATTTCACATCATGTAACTTTCATGTTGAAATCGTGTAAATCATGATGAGAACATTGAGAGCATTTAAAGATGTCAATAAAATAGACTCTGCCCAGCACTTGGTTACTTTTTGGACAAACATCCATTCTAAGCTGATGCTGCAATTTGTGTGTAGTTTTCTAGTTTATTGTACTGCGCGCCATATAAATTAATAGCTGCACTGCTGATTTCGAAGCTGCACTTAGGGCATGGCAGTGACATTAACTTTCAGGGTTAGGCAGTGCTGTTGTAATACATAATCTGATTCTAGGGTAGAGTATCAGTCTATATAGAGTACCAGATACTCATTTATATCATTAAATTTTTACAAAGTTTGTTCACTTTGGGGATTTTTGTTTATTTTTCCACTACAGTTACTTTGGCTAGACTGGGATTTGATCCAAAGCCCGCCAGAGTCATAGACAGCATTAATAAAGTAAAAACTTTATTGAAAAGAAACTCTGCAGTCAGGTTGACCTTTATGCCTTTGCAGTATTTATGTCTGCAGCATACATGTGGAGTGGCTTGCTTTAAGGCTTCAGTTAAATAAATTCGAGGGGTTTTAGTGCTGATAAAAATGTTAGTACCACAACACAGTACTGTAACTGGTGACAAAAATATTTCCCTATAGCCAGCATGTAGCTTAATTATTTGGAAGGTGACTTTGTCTTGCTACATGACTTCTCTTTAAAATCAGCAGTATACAAAATGTTAACCACTTCACTTAGTTGTGTACTTCTAGGAGAATTTTTTTTTGTCAGTAGTGAGAACATGTGGTCATAGTCATCATAACCTTGAGGATCAACTTCCTCTTGGTGATTTATGATCTGACATTTCCATTTACATTCGCTTTGCAAAGAATGCAACAGGGCATTTCCTGTCTAGGTGAAGCTACTGTCATTGTACTTTGACTGCCTTAGTTGTCTATATTGTTAGAAATCTAACATAAAACATAAATCTAACATAAATGTAATTTTGCTTAGTTATCTGTATTCTCGCTCTCCTCCAAGTTGAAGTATTGGATCATTACATCTGGTATTAGTAGGTAACCAGACTTTTTCTGGAGTGCCTACTGTGATGTGGAACCCATCCAGAATTTCATCTGGGTTTCACTTCCTACTTTCAAAAAGCATAAAAGGCTTTTCTCTGAGGATTTTTGTAGAAAGCAGCTGTTTAGTTCTACAAGTGTAGAGCTATTTAACAGCACCTCAGTTGATAAAGTTGCATCCAATTTTTTTTGTTGTTTTTTAATGAACTTCTGACTGTTTTGTCAGGGAAGGTGCACAAATTTTGTATATGTTCCACAGAAGAGATATGACTGGATACTGGAATGACCTTGAAAATAATAATTTAGGGATGTTTCATTTTCACATATGTTCCTGAAATTTTTCCACAGGTTTTTTTTAAAACAACCAAACAAAACCCTACACTTATCAAGCTGAGGGGAAGTAGCATAGAGCTAACTTTATAAAATTCAAATTACTTTCTTTTCATTAGTGACACCTTTCAGTGTGTTACTGATGTTGCCAGCTTTTCTTCCTTGCCTGTTATTTGTGATGCTTCTCTGCTATCTAGATCTGACCTTTTGCACGTCAGTTAAATTAGTTCCTCTATCACAATGAGTAATTTCTAAAATATTTTTAGAATCTCCTTCTTTTTCATCTTTCCCCTTTTTGCTGTTCCCCTAGCTAGAGATTTCCAGACAAACAGTATCCCTTTCCTAATGGAGAAGAAATAAAACATTAAAAAAATAAAATAAACCCCCAAATCTTAATTGCAAATAAAAAATCTTACTGGCCAGCATATAGGATCAGCTGTAAAATCATCAGGGTAATTTCTTACATAGTACAATTACATATAGGAAGTGCTTAGCCAATAGTGTACTGGATTGATCTCTCTGGTTAATTTAATATAGAATGTAGATACTTTAAATAATCATTTCATATTGAAGCGGAATGCTTATAATTAAGCCCTGGAATTGTAAAAAAAAAAAAACCCAACAAAAAAAGGAAAAATTTCTATTTGGAGAGGGAGTTTGTACATACTGAGGAGTTTCTTCTCTGTATTTTGTGGCTTTGGGGTGTGGTGTTTTGTTTTGGGGTTTTCTGTTGTTGATTTTTTGGGGTTTTTTGTGAAGTGTTACAAAGTCCCACATATAATCCAGTTACAAATAAATGCTCCATCAACTGAAAATCCTGAGAGGCTGTTTACACAAAGCTGTATTGAAAGCTTAGCTAGTTGTTCAGGTTGCCATTATCTGAATGGAACTGGAGAAGTGTAATGAGTATAAATGCGATAAAATTTCAGCATTGCAACAGGTGAAGGCGTCCTTGTAATGATGTAAAGTTTATCTAAGTTCTCTTTGGAGTGGGTATTAGTAAAGCAAAATTGTTTGTGAAACTTTATCAGTTTTTTTATACAGATGGATTTGTGAGACTTCTAAAGCTTTTGTGCATTAAAAGATGCACAAATCCAGTAGTTAGTAGTTTTGGTGGTCTTTTTGGCATTACATTTTGTACTGTTTCAGTGAATTCTGAATAACGCTTTTAAAGCAAAAGCTGCTTTAACTGAAGAAAACTGGTTTGCATAAAGTCTCTATGGTTTGCTGATAATTCAGATGTTCTGAAAGCACAGCCAGTTCCAGGTATATATCCTTTATGAAAGATCTTTATGCATAATCTTTAAACCATTTTCCTTAGTAAGACCGGAACGTGAATTGCTGAGGCGTATTGCATTTGCCCTTAAACATCTGATTCAGAGTATGTTAAACCTTGATCTATTTTTGATAAAAAAGAAATGTAGCATTTTTATCTAATTTCCATTTAATGTTAAGTATATTCATGCCGAGAAAAACACATGATCATGGCTTGATGCAGTGATTTTAAGCCAAGAAGACAGCAGGATGGCAGTAGTAAATCTAAAATGAAGATGCATGTCTCTTCAGAAATTCTGGCTTCTGGTTTCTTCCTTCCCTCTTTATATCAAATTGGTGTCTCCATTATTCCAGACTTATACAGGTAAAGCAAGGACCTGAACTTTTACCCTTAGTTTTTTAAAAGTGAACATTGGCTTTTGCCTGGAGTGTCTTTGTCCTGTCACTTCATTTTCTGAGAGATTAGTTAAATGAGAAATATAGAATAAGTATTTTTAATTAAAATCAGATTTAAACTATTAATTATTTTTAAATTCTCTACATTAATAGAGATCTAATAATGGAAATTAAAGGCCTATATTGCAAATACTGAATAGTGCTTATATATTTTTAACAAGATCAGTATATGTTTGAAAATTTGAAACATGTAAAGGTGAAATTGGAGGATTGTTCTTGTGTTGATAGGTTTATAATTTGAAATTCTTAAGAATCCAATACCAAAACCCTATAAAAGGGCTAATGAAAAGAAAATGTAATGTATTCTGATGAACAGCCTGTGTAATACAATCAATGGGTGTGATGTTTTTGTTCTGTATTATATTTATTATATGAAAATAAACAATAAAGATTGTAAATCTTATTTTCTTAACAGGAATTAGTATTTGGTTGGGGTTAATGCTTACTGTATTTTATACCATCAGTTAAGAAAAAATGAGTGGTCTCTACGGGTGGGCTGCCTTGGGAGAAGTGTAGTGGTAAAAGGGTCTTGAATTGACCCACTTAATTCCCCTCTTCCACACTTAAATTGAGTCTCAGGGTGTCTCGTTTTACCTGAATTTAGCTAGGATGCCAAAAGGTTACCAGTTGTTCTCGGATTGGTCTGGTAATTGAAGTAGTAAAGTATCAATTTTTAATCCATTTCCATGGCTGCAGGTGATTTTTACCTGCCAGTGCATGGATTGGGTAAGATACGAGACTGTTTCAGCAGCAGGTGGAGCTACCGTCGTATCCATCCATCGCAATCCTCAGCTCCGGTACAAGAAATCGCATCCTCGGTAAAAAGAGAAGTTACTTGTTTATCATCAGTGATTCCCGGAGTTAATCAGGACTAGATGCTGACCTTCCTTCATGCATCTGAACTTCCAGTGTCTTTAATAGTTAAAAATCCCTTGTGGATGATAGATATTTACCTAAATACTTAATAGAAAAATTAGAAAAAGTATTTTCCTACCATAAGCTTTTCTGAGTTTTCTGGGTTTTACCTACAGCTGAATTCTGTTTACTCATAATAATAAATGTTGCTGCACAGCTGTAACAAGAAGCAAATTTTTACACTACAACAAAGGGATCCTTGCTGTGCCATATCTAAAATATGCAAAAATGCAATATGCTGTTACTGACAATGCAGGTACCAAATAGATAAATCTTGAGTTTTAGTTCAGAGTTTCTTAGAAAAAATTATAAGCACAGGCGTAAAGACATCATGCCAAATATAAATCACAATGTGGAGAAGCAAGAGTGTGTATGAACCAAATGTCAGTTTAGCTAAGGACTCAGGACGGTGTAATGCAAGGAGGGTTCTTGTCTGAGCCACTGTCACCTTTGCAAATCCACCAGGATGAGCCATGGGTTTACCTGGCACTGCTGCATCCTAATGTCTAAAATGAAAACTTAGAGTGAGCAAGGATGATGTAATCAAAACAGTTATTTCATGGAAGCTGCTCTGATAGTGACTGCACTGTCTTGTGAATGTTGCAGGACCAGGAAAAACTGTTAAAATCAAAGACTAATGGGCCTGTGGCTTTTTTTTTTTTTTTTTTTTGACAGTAGACTAGTAAGTTGTGGTAAAAAACTTACTTGTTTAACTGCTTTGAAAAACATTTCTACTCTAAAAAGGATTTATTAAAAAAAACAGCGACATTGTGACTTAGGCAACAATTTATTCTTGACACCAAATGGACAAGTATCATATGTGCCCCTTTTGCTATGTGCAAAGGTCTTTCTTCTGTCTTACTTGGCAAAGAAATTTGAGAGACATTTCATACAGCAAAATTTCTTAGTCAAGCCTGTAATGCACTTCAGTACTTAGTGGTTTGGGGGGATATTTTAACTAATTAACATGGAGTTCATCTCATTGTGTTCTCTGACAAGCAACAGGAATTCTGGAACTCAAAAATTTGAAGTGAGCTGGCTTAAAAAATTTCTACATACTTGCAAATGCAACTCACCAATTAACATGCCAGTTCATTTTTTTTTTCTAGTGTCCTAACTGATGGCTAGAATCCCAGTCATTGTGTGATCCCTCCATCTGAAGTCAGAGAGATATGTAAAATGTGGAATAATTTTCCATTTTTGGCAGGTTCTCTCTTTAAAATATAAAATTAACCTGAAATTTATCACTTTCTTAGGCTCTATCAATACTTTGAGTTGTGCTGAGTGCACAACTGGCTGCATAAATGGCCAGAGCAAGTGGTCACAAAGCCATATGAAGTAGGCTTTTCAGTGAAAGCTTTGATGGAGAGGTGTGGAGGCCCATCAGGAGTGCTGGGAGTTGCAATGGTTTGACATCGTTCACTAGCCCCAAGAGCTGGGCAGCTACTGGGTAAATGACCGAGATGAGAAGTTGTTTTGTGGTGGGGATTTCTGGCTTTGTGGGGTTTTTTTTGGTTGGGTTTTGGGCTTTGTTTTGTTTTGTTTTTTTCCATACCCAAAATGTGAATCAATGTATTTTTATCCCACTAGGCTAGTAAGATCTAAACTATTTTTGGTTATATCTTGACTCCTAGTACTTTTCTGTATACAATGGGATAAACTAGTGCAGGCCAGCTAGATTGCTTTCAACCTCTAGGATGTAATTTGTTGACATATTCTCTAATTCTGCTCTGTATACTCTTCATTTTTAGGCAACCCATTTCATACAGGACACTGCCTTTTGCCAGAAGCTCAATGTCCCTTACTAGTAGGTGAGGTTTAAAGCTTCTGAGAAAGATTATTTAAACCCTACTTTCAAAAAACTTCTATCAATAGTATGTATGTGGGAGATGTGGGTTTTATTTATATCTGCAACCCAAGTGTATCACATTTATACTGACAAAGCTTAAGGTTTCCAAAGAAACAATGGTTTATTACCTCAATGTGAACTCTTCCTTCCCCTCATTTTCCCCTCTCTGCTCCCAGCCGCTACTTCAAGCTCCTGTGAAAGAAAATCAGTTTTAATTTGTGGCTTTGCAAGCTCTAAGGACTTTCTTTGGTAGTGTTATCTACTGTGTTATAATTTGCTGCAACATGAAGATGTTCCTACCATAAAGATTCCTTAATTATCTGACTAGTCTCTTCTTTGTGGGAAACTTCCAGCGTTGTCATTTACTAGGCTTCTTTGATTTAACTTCTAGGATCATGCTGCTAATGATGATGAAAAACTCATGATTATGCTGCAAGTGTGCATTTAAACAAAGCAAAGGAAGCTTCATAAACATAAAGGAGCGTTCTGTCTATCTGTAACAGTGTTCCCATTTAGAAAAAAGCTCATCTGCCAGCAGATTTTTTTTTTAATTCTTTTTTTTCAATCCTGTTGGGAGGAAAAAAAAATAAATACAACGTTAAAAAAGAAAAAAGTTACAAGCAGATGGCTTTTGTGGCTGTGGGGTTGCAGACAAACAGAAAGCAATGCCCCAAGTCAGATTTCTAACCATGAGACGTGGTGATCTGAGAGGAAAGGGAGATGAGGAGGAAGTTTGATGCAAGGACCACTGATGAATGGAGTTGGGTCTTATGCGTACCTTTCCCCAAGTGCTCCTTGCCTTTTTGTGTATTTTCTTACTCACAAGGGAATGTACAGAAGACTCATTTCACTAATTGAGAGGACATCATTAGTTCAGAGTATAAATATTTAAAAATATTATGGAAGTGGATTAGTAATTTAACAAATGTCTTACGTTAAAAACATGTTTTGACGGAAGTGCTGACACTGAATTCTAGCGCCTCTCTTCACTATTAGGTAAAAGCTGATACATCTCCATCTTTCACTCTTTTGCATGTGACTTTTTTCCCATAATTTGCATATGATTAGCCACTGGTGAATGGAAATACGTCTTGACGTAAGTAGCTCCCTTTTAATTGAAGTGGCTCATTCTTGTAAGCAAGAAGTTCTTAAAAATGAAGTTGGATTCATTAATCTTCATACAGGAGTGTGTTGGCCACAATGAATTTCAAGTTTAGGAAGAAAAGCTCCTGAATAACCTGTTCCTAGACTAGGGTAACACGGAATCTCACCAAAGCATTTTCTCAAGGAAATGGTTATGGATTAAGCCAGTGTCCTTTCTGAGATGCAAAGGGGCAGCTGGGGCCAACCTAACCTAGAGAAGAAAAAGAACAAAGTGATGATCTACCAGGAGCTGATGGAGAGCAATGGTAAGGGAACGAACAGCCCTTCAGAACTAGGAGATGCATAATGGATTTCCAGTACGTGAGGTATACCTGAGCTCTTCCAAAAGGAGTCATCCTGAATTTAAATTATTCCTAACCCTGTCTGTTTCTGTTCTACTTGAGGGTAGGATAAGAGGTGGAGCTCTTGATAAAACTTCAAAACAGAACAATTCTGTGAGAATCTCAACTGTTCTGTGAATAGTGGATAAATAAGCTCCAAATTCTTATGGATTAAAAGTTTCAAAACTCACAAACACTTAAGTAGTACAAGTGTTTAATTATTTTAAAAACACTGATTTGCTTTTAGGGGTCTAACTGATATAAAGGTTTGGTGACACATAGAGTCTGTCATGAAATAATACTAATGTGTTGGCTCTTTGACAGAGTAATTCCTCAAAACACCTAGTTAATGCTTTTAATGATATGTCTCTCTTTTCTGGCTCTGGTCTGACATTATCCCTGCCAATCTACCTCCTCCTTTTGCAGATGATTTCTAGAACTGACACATTTATGTCTCCTTTTATAAATTCTTCATTTTCCCCTTCTTCCCCCCCCCCACCCCTTCCCACAGGTTTAAAAAAAGACTGTTCAATCCAAAATTGCTTGCAGAATTGGCAACAGAGGCATCTAGCTATAGAATGAAGAGGCACAAGTACAAGGTTCAGAATACTGGCTTTGTGTATTTCTCCTCACCTACCAGACTGTTTAAATCTGAAAGTGTACGTTGGCTTTGAAGTGTGTCTTCAGGAAAGCTCTTAACAAAGCTCCTTGTTTCGCATAACAATATTTTGGAACTTTTTATTCTACATTTAGAGAACACTCTATTTCTTGCTTATTTTTGTTTTCAGGAGAAGATAATAGTTTTGAGGTAAATGTTGCTGTGTGTAAATTCATCACAAAATGGACTCTAAAGAAACTCTATGGTCTTACAGTCAACTCCATAGCGTTCATTTTGAATCTGGCCTGTAAAGGACTGGATCTTTTATGTGATGCTTTCAATACTAAGAGTGGACAGTATACTACCTCTTCCCCTTCCTTGTCATTACAGATTATACTTGGGGAAGTCCTTTCAGCTTTCAGTGTTTGGATTTTCCCCTTCCTAAATTATGTAATTATGGTCATGATTATAATTCTTTTTTTTTTTTTTTTTTTTTTCTTTTTTTTTTTCTTTTTTTTTTTCTTTTTTTTTTCTCTTTTTTATGAGGTAAAACCATGATAACAAATCATTGACACGTTTGCTGTGGGGCTTGGGCAGAAAGCTGTAGTTCAAACGTCCTTAAGAATGCCTCAGTTCTTAGGGAAGTAATAACTACAGCTTTCAGCCTAAGCCCTGCAGCAACATTGCCATCTTTTCTCTCATATTCCCTTAAATCTCTCTTAATTCCTCCTGCCCTGCCCGACCTGTGCTACTTGGGCAGTCAGTCCACTTCCCAAAGTCCTTAATCAGTCTTCAGTAGAGATGCCAACACTAATAGATCAGGGCTATTGCCAGCGCTTGGCCAGGACCTTTGATACAGATGCAGCTAGAGAGACAGCAATGAAGATTAACTACTATTTGTTAGATTTTTAAAGGAAGACTTTTAGCTGTTTATAAAGAGAGTAAGGATTGCTCTAAACAACTGAAAGACTTATTTCTTCAATGTAACAAATATCGGCTTATCTCGATGGCTGCTACTACAGAAGCTGTGCCTGTCTCAGAGGGACCAGTGTAGCAGCCCCACAGTCATGGAGATGTAGAAAAGTTAGGAACTACGGCTGAGATTCACAGTGCTTGAGGAACTGACCCAGGCTCCCCAAAAAACCACATCTGTAGGAGACTAGGAAAAGGAATAAGCCAAGGAGGAGAGAGAGGGAGGTAAATATGGTGGCACAAACAAGTCCTCTCCATCTGCCCTTCTCTAATTCCACCTCTGAAGGTAGTTATCAGTGACTACTGAAGCTGGAAGAGATGGATCAGATTGAGCCCAAGTCTGAAAACTCCTTCATACAAGACATTTCTGTATATTAACTTGACTGACGAGGTGATGCCCGGAGATACCAATATATGGAGAGGACAGAACATTTACATTAAATTCACAGGAACCTAGCAGGTCATGTTGCAATGTTGAGATGAAGTCAAGGTGCTCAGTGGTATGCTGAGCAGAATCCCCATCAAAGTGCAGTGAAGCAGAGCCTGATCTTCAAGTTCTGGAGTTAGCCAAACACTTTAATACCAGCTGGACTGTGTTGAACACATGCTCTTGATTTTAGGTTTATCTCTGTGCAGAGATACGTCTCATTCTGGAAACTGACCTCAGCATCTCCTTCTCACAGCTATACCTTTGATGCTGCGATGTAGAACCTGTAACAACAGATTTATCCTCGTATGAGTCCACCTACTTAGCTGCTTTCACAGCCAGGAGATAACTCACAGAGAATATGACAAGACCAGGCTCAGTCTCGATGCAACATTTTCCATGTTGTTCTGTGAGCTATTTCTTTTTAAAGCAGTGAAATCATTTTTATGTTCAGCATCCCTTTAGCCAATATGCACCTTGCAACACCCAAGAGACGTCTGCATATTTATTTTTCTGTCTTAGAAAATTCTGTATATAGTAAAAAACAATTTGAAAACATCCTAGTAGCAATAATATCTCATCACTCTCCACCCACAATCTATTGAGACTGAATGTTTGCTTCCTCTGAGCCACCTCATTCCCTCTAAACCTACTCATGTGCCTCTAGAAATGCTTTTGCTGCTGTCTGCAAATCACCAAGCTCAGGATAGGTAGGAGAAATTCTTCTAGTGGTAAATGGACAGATTATAGTGATATCCTGGTGTGTTTTTTTGTCTGTTTTTTAATCATGCAGTAGTCCCACAAACCTACTGCATTTTTCTTCTCCTTATCTTTATATGCACAAATTTACTCCTTGGAGATAGTCTAGTTTCCAAAAGTTGGGACTCTGAAATGTGCCTTTTACAGAAGGGATAATTACTTACATGTAAATTGTAGATCTCTCTGAAGATATATCTAAAAAATTATCCCTCACCCACATACTCACCTTCCCACTGAGCTGAGATTTCTGCATTTTCTGGCTTTTAAAAATAGGGTGTCCCTCCCCCCTTTCTTAATTCGCTGCTGTACTGAGAAAGTTTTTACTTTCTTTTGCAGACAAAGCTGACTTTTGGAGAATTCCGGATAGCTGAAACATCTCAGCAGGTGTGGTGTGCAGCTCTGCTTGCTGTGAACACTGATTTAGAACTTCTCAGAGGCAGCCCACTGAGTCTCTGCACGGGTGAACAAAATCCCACTTCTTCCAGGAATGTCACAGGCTGGATCACTGACTGGGACAAAAAGGCATGGCCCTATTTATTTCAATAGAGCTGTGCTAGCTTACATTGATTTAAAAAATCTTGTTTTAAAGGATAATCTGCAGTTAAGCTGTACAGTGGGTAAGTAACTGTCTCTAAATGTGGCCCTTATGTTACTTATTTTCTCTTAACTTGATTTTGTAACTTTTCTGTAGATTTTTTTGTAGCAAATTAAAATTCATGTGACTGGAAGAGGGAGATATACCTGGGACTCATTGTAACAATGAAAGTGAGAGAGTAGGAGCAACAGAGATTTGTCTTTCTCGTTGCTGATTGCATGAGGCCGTGTGGATCATGTGAATTAATTCTTTGTATTCAGCATGGCTTTTTTGTTGCCCGCCCCTCCCAAAAGTAATACAGAGTTTTAAATTTTATCTTTACGTTTCTGTCTGAATTACTGCCTCAGTTATTCTCTGCACTGTACTTGGAATGGTGTGTCTTAATATTTTTTTCCAAAATTAGTTTATGAATTTGTTTTCAGTAGTTTCACGGCTACACGCTTGTTATAAATTTCTGAATGTGGCTTAACAACACACGCCAGGAGAGCAGAAGGGCACATTGCCCTTTACCCTTGTTAATATTGTTGATTTTGCTGTAGGGACTGGTTCTTATCAAGTCTTGATCTTTTCGTAAAGTAAGTAGGTACTTGCTACTTTTCAACTTTTCAGTCTGCAGAACATCTTTTTAAGAATCAATTATGTACCCTCTAATAATTATTTACTCTTAATTAATGTGCTAGTTTTATTCATGGCTATTGATGATGCTTTACTGGTTGTCTGTTCTTTTATTTTAAATCCAGGGCTGGCAAAATTTCTTTGCCTGCAGTTGCTTGAGAGAAAGGTGTAAAACTAACTTGGCTCTAGTTGATGGCCTGTAAATGTCCACCGTGCTCGAACAGCAGCATAGAATTTTCCAGGCTAGCAGGCTGGTCTGGTATTCAGAGTCTAGTTTTATTCACTCAGTTTAATTATCGTTTGTTCCAAGTGGAGGAAAGGTGAAGACGCTTTGTAGTGAAGTATACTACAAGAATCAGGAAGCTGATTCATTCTTCAGGTGTTTCGTTATCAACCAGAGATCGATCATGTTATCAAATACACACTGTATGAGTTGATTTATTTAAATAGTAATACCATATTATGCACAATTATTAAAATCTTCAGACAATTACAAGATAAATGTAGGAAGCCTAACTTCATAGAATTATAGAATGGTTAGGGTTGGAAGGGACCTTAAAGATCATCTAGTTCCAACCCCGATAGCTGACGTGATACCGAGTGTTCAGCTCAGTATTCCTCCTTGGCCTTACAGGTAGCAAAACATGGCCAGTCAGAAAGGGAGAAGACACATGTGTTGCATTAATGGATCATCACACTAAAGTGTGTCATTCAAATTATTTTAGGAAATAGGTCCAGGTAAGGTGCAATAATGAAGTAATCGTGTAATATTGACTGATGTCGAAGGGCTTAAATGCTTAGAATTTGCAATTCTACATGGCATAATAGAAATTAAGCAAAAACACTGTGACAGACAGACCCAAGCAAGTATATTTGTATAGAATGTATTTGCACTCTATACAGCTGTCATCGTTTCCAGCCCTCAGAGTTTGTGCTGGTGTCGTGGGGTTTATCACAAAGTGAGCTCACCCAGGCAGGAGTACTAACAACGTGGTGCTCCCGTTGACTGTTGTGATGCTAGTCTAAGTAGTGCCACCAATGCTGTCCCCATCAAGAAATGAGAAGAAAAGCCTTATCTGTTGGACCCTGTCATCCTTTCTAATCACTTCGAGTATTTAGTTCAGAGGACTGTTTTGCTCAATTCCTTGTATCTTAGTCCTGTTTTCATATCCTGGCTGATTTTCATGTTGTGTTGTTGGAGGCGGCGGGCAGCGTGCACACACCGCACACCAGCTGTGCCGCACACGCCGCTCCACAGCGTTTCGGCGGGAGCAGGATCCTAACAGCTGTGCTCAGCCTCCCAGGTTTGGACATCAGAGGGAGACGAGCGAGAAGCTGCAGTTGGCTGCCAGCAACCTGCGTGGGTGGCGAGGCTTCTGGGAGCTCACAACCACTGTTTTAACTTCTGCTTAATGAAGGGAAAATTAGTTGTCCATATGTAAAGCCAGAGGTGCCTCAGCGGGATGCAGGGCAGGTGTGGTGGGTCGGCCTTGGCCGAGGGACAG
>NW_010325106.1:42065-47491 GCF_000700745.2 Antrostomus carolinensis | reverse complement strand
CGCCTCACAGCGCAGCCCCCTCAGCCAGTGCCCAGACACGTACACCCACCGCAGCAGGGTTTCTGGGTTCTGGTCTTGAGTCTGGTACATTCCTGGAGGATTCTGGTGTCGACGGCTGTGGAGAAGGAGCCCCAGCGCCTGCGCCTCGGCTGCCTGATGCCAGGAGGGCCAGGTAAACTCCAGAGGCTCCTGTCACGGACCTACGTGTGTGGGTACAGGGAATTTATAGTGTAGTTCGGAGTTAAGAAGCGGGCTAAGCCATCAAATCAGTATGTGGCTCTGTTAGTTTATTCTTTCCCCGTAAGAAAACATCTTTCCCCTTGTCTTTCCATAACCTTGTCCTTTGGTGGCCTTGTAGTCACGACCGCACACCCACGGGTTCTCATGAACAAAGTGTTTTGCTTGTTGCCCAAATGACATGAAGTGGTTCTCAAGGACCTGCCAAAATATGGTCTTGAAATCATAATCTTATTAACATAAGCTTGTATTGGTGCTGTTTCATTTTGATCTACTTACGTGGTCTCTACAGACTTGCTTTAACATTGTCTTTGTTTCATCTGGACATTACAGCGTTGCCTACATAAATGCCTACAAATTTATTTTACCACTGGCTTCAGTGTGATATCATCCCTCACAGCTGACATGGGGGCTTGTCCTGGTTTTTAGCTGAAATAGAGCTGGGTTTCTTTCTCAGTAGCTAGAATTGTGCTGTGTTTTGCTTCCAGCCTGGGACTGGCTGTGAGAGAGAGACTGATAACGTACCGATGTTGACATTTTGGTCACTGGAAGTGAAGGACTTTGTGTTCTCTTAGTCCACAAGCACAAGATTTAAAGGGGGAGAAGAATATTTAAATTAATAAACTTAATTGACAGTTAGGTATGCCAGTGGGGTATTCCATATCATATCCCATCATGTCCAGTATATTAGAGAGGGTCTCTCCCTCTCTTGCTCTCTCTGACTTTCGCTCAGGCTCTCACTCTCCCGGGACTGCGGTTTCGGGTCGGGATTGTCGCTCCTCCAGGATTGTTATCTGGGAACGGGCCGGGCTCGGTCAGGAGGGGGGTGAGCTATAACACTGGGTGTCATTCACTTGCATATTTTGTTACTGTTATCATTATCACTACTATTTTAATATTAGTATTATTTTAAGTTTTCTCTCTGTTATTAAACTGTTCTTATCTCAACCTACAAGCCTCCTTTTCCTTGCCCCCCCAATCCTGTCCCCTATCCCCTGGGGGTGGGGGGGCAGTGGGTGAACGCCTGTGTTGGCTGCTAGCCAAGGGCTAGCCCAGTGAAACTATCACAGTGCTCATCAACGTGATCGTGTAAATAAGTTCAGGAAAACACCACAGAAATTACTGGTTTGCCTAGTTTGTATGTGTGTGTGTTCATAGACTGGGAGCTGTATTCCTCCTGCGGTGCCTTTGGCTTGGCGCGGTTCTGTTGCACTGTACGAGTTTGCAGGTACATGCTTTCTTTGTGAAGTCTGAGAATTCAACACCAGCACCTCTTATCGTGGTGACAGCAGCACATCTTTGCATGGCCTGGTCAGATGTTTGGTGGGCAGTAGATTGGCAGTAGAGTTGAACTTGGTCCTGTACTGGAAAGATGTTAATGCTCAGGCTGAAAGTTGCAGGTAGAGAGATTGCCTCTGTCCCTAAACACGTAAATCTGAAACTAGGTTCAGTCAATAGCATCTTACTGGGTGAAGCTCCTGCACAGGGATGTAACAGGAAAGGAGTTCCCTGGACACGGTAATGCCCTCTCCACTCCCTCACTAGCAATCCAGCCTGAGGTTCAAAGAACAGACACAAACGGATGACACATTTCTCTTTGTCCTGCACAGTTGCTCCTACTCATGTTCTCTGAGTGCCTGGGTAGAGCTCAGTGTCCCAAAACATGTCTTTTTATAACAGTAAACAAGGTATTTTTGTCTGCTGTGTTCTCTGATTTGAAATTTAATTTACAAATGCGTATTTAAAATTCCAAACTTCTTTTTAATCCTTTCTTGCAGGACATTGTGTTGCCTCGTAAGCTAGGCCTGAGGTGACTGAACAGGACAGCATTTTGTAATTTTTGATTGAATAAGCACACTCTGGAAGTGAAACAAACCTAATGGCTTCAGTGAGTGGAACACGTCATCCATGGATCATGATTTTCTGAGGAAGAACGCTTGGCTTCTTTGTTCAAATGCAGCACCTTTTTACTTCAGTAAAAAGTTTTGAAGATACAAAGAGGGGAACTAAAGGACCTAATATATAAAGTATTAAATACAAAATAATTCAGCAATAACATACATCTTTGTATAGCCTTTTTTTACCAAGAAAGAATTTGTCCAACACATAATAGTCGTTCAGTAGTATAAACTGCTCTTCTGCATAAAAAAGGAAGTTAATTCAAACAGCCAGAGCTGCTGTTGCTCCAAAAATTATCTTTTTTGAAATCTAAATAAAATAGATGTACAGAACAGCAAAATAAAAATTTCTTGTCTAGAGGTAATGTTCGCTTGCAGCCTCACAGCTGCAGAATTGCAGGGATCACAGATAGTCTCAACCACTCAGAGACTGCAAGTTTGCATGACAGCCAGTCTTCTTTAAATTGTTGCTTTTTGAAGCTTCTGTCCTGGCCCTCAGCTGCCAAAGACACAGGCTTAGCAGCCTAAGCCAGATTCTCATTAGAGAAAAAGGGTAATGGTAAGAAGAGTAGTTCACAGAAGGAAAAAGATCCACATCAGGGAGAGGACAATATCAGGAATTAAAAAGCCATTTACCTAGCGGTATGTGGGTCGCTCAAGCTGACGGAGAGAGTATATCAGATTATTTCATCTTCACTTCCATATCTGGTCAGGACTTCTTCAAATATCAGGTCGATGAGATCTGGATAGTGTCATACTATCTCAGGAGCTCTTGAGGATGAGAAGTCAGGAGGAGGAGGAAATTGGTTTGAGTTCATCTCTGTATGGGTGCCTAACAAAAATCTTTTATAGCTACCCCAAAGGGATTGGTAAATAACTACCACCACTATATTTTTTTCAATAATCTATTTTTAATCTTGGCACATCATCTTTGTTCTACTAATTTTCTAGTTCTCCTTTTGCTTTCTCCTCATAATCAGAACACAGTTCTTGGTGCTATTAGCAATATTTATTTGGATAAATTTAGGCCTAATAATCTTTTTGTACTAAGAATTTGACAACATTCATCATCACTGACCCTTTATGAGCTTTTATCCCTGAAAGGGCAGTGATGCTCAGAATCCTTGAGCCCCAGTTGTGAAAACAAACAAAGAAAGAAATTATAACCTTACTGAAGCCAGTGGGAAAACACCTTCTTCAAAGGCAGGGATAAAAGATCACTATTTTGGGGAATATATAAGTGCATATATTATGTCCCTTTTTATACGTCACCTTGAGAACTACAACGCTATCTATTAAAAGAGGCTGCAGTACCTGTTATGCCCTCATGGGATTTCTCCATTTCTAGCTCCCATTACAGTGCCTTTTAGTAAGTTTTGGAATCTGGGTAAATTTTTTCTCTTAGAAGTACTTTATGTTTAAGATTTAGAAGTCTTAAATTGCTTGCTCTTTGTAATGTATTCTGCAAAGGAACCATATTTAGCTGGCCTCCGTAGTATCGTAACTCCAAGTAAATGTGTGGGCTAAATGAATTGTCAGGCATCAAATAAGAAACACAAGTATGCACTTAAACACTGTGGATTTCACACAAATAAATGAGTATGCAGTATTCATTCTTGTACCGCATGAACACAGCTTTCCTATATTTCAGAGATTTTTTACAAAGCTTCATGATGGTCTTAATTATTCAGTACCTATTATGAACCTCCAAGAGTGGAGAGAAGTGCATTTCCTAGAAATGAAACATGGAAGTGTTCTCTGAGCTATTCTAATGCTAATTCTTGTTCACATTTTCAGAGCTTGAGCTTTAAACACCACAACTGTGAAAAGATCAGACCAAACTGAGAAATGTATTTTGGCCATAGAGATGAAATTGTGAATTGGCATTTAATCGTGGAAAGTGATTCTCTAGGCAGGTCATTTTAGATTTTTCAATTGGTGTGAGTCAGTGAGCTTTTATGGTAACAAAATTGCACAGTAGGCTTTAATTGTGCATAATTATTGCACTGCATGGTGCAGAGTACTATATTCTAGGCATTCAACTGCATTCTGTTAATTTTCTTTATTGCACTCTGTGAAGAAGCATACCTGATGGTATTTGATATATGCTTGTTTAATCTACTCATGCTTTTTTTGTCTTGGGAAAATGAAAATAATTATAATAGATTTTTTTTTTCCTTTTTAAATCCAGATGACTAATTAGACTGTATGGGCTACCAATGGGCATCTGCTAAAATTAACTGGAGGCTTATTTCTGATTTCAGCTGCAAGAATCATAGGAAAGGTCTTTAGGGTTTAGGAGTGTAACTAAATAACACAGGGTTCAGGGTTTCTTTTCCATTCATCTGTGCATTCAGGGTTCAGGGTTTTTTTACATTCATCTCTGCATTCTTAAGGCTGAATGATACTTGGTGGACTTTTGTCTTTTTACTTCAGTAATATGTAGCTGTTTCCAATTTGATTATTTTTCTTTCCTGAGTGTTTTACATCTGCTGGATCTGAACAGTGCATCCAGCTAGAACACAGCCTGTGATTCAAGATTAGGAAAATTTTATTTCCTCCTCTATAAGTAAGTAAAACATTTTTATCACTGTGGACCTAGTGAGTTGTGAAATCTTGTTGTACTTTGTTTTTTCTCCTGCTAAGCTTTCAAGTTGTCAGGAGTGATCTGATTGTTTCCCATATTTTCACCTATAATGGAACCCAGGCCAGCACTCTGCTGCTCTCATGAATTCACTATCACAGCTCTCAGTCTGGGATGTGACATTTCTGTGGAAAAACAGCTTTGGATTTGGGGCTTGGGGTTTTTTGGGGGGATGAAAAAATAGAGTCTGATATTACTGTAATTACTCTACCACAAGATTCTGTAGTTCTCTGTACCTGCCAGGGATGAAAGTACAACTACTGTATAACGAACAGTAGCTCTGGCAGATCTTTTTTCTGTCTGTATTGATGAACTTGCTGTTGTTATAATGTAGATAACAAACCTTACAATAGTCCTCTTTCTTGTTAGTATCTTCCAGCGCAGCAACTTCTGTAGCTGACCTCAAAGAACAAACCACAGGAAGAATGAATTTGGATTGCACCACTGCAAACCCTTTTTTTGTTCTTCTTGTTTGTATAATAAAAATGAAGTAGCAGGAAGAAACTTCATTTTTTCTAATCATCTATTTTGTATTATTCCAACACATTCTGAAGAATACAGGTGGGGTTAAGCCAGACAGGGATTTTTTCCACCTTCCAGCCTATTTACCTACCCTTATACTTCATGATCTATATAATTCAGAAGGA
>NW_010325106.1:31823-42031 GCF_000700745.2 Antrostomus carolinensis | reverse complement strand
CTAAGAATGTGTGTGTTTGGGAACAATGCAGGATCGTGTTCATCCCACCCCACTCTGAATTGTTGAATTTTACCAGGGAGATGAGCAGTGTCTCTTGCTTTTAGAATTTCTGCTTCACTACTTATATCAATGGGAAGTAAATGTACAAACACCAAATCCTGTCTGGTGCCTGCCTTCCTGTGGTGCTCTTAGCCTGGAGTGCCGAGAGAACAGACACCTCTGTGGGAGGGTGGGGGTTAACTGTTGATAGGACACTGTGAAAGGAAACATTTAAACACGTTTTAAGACCCTTCTCTTCTTTACAGACACTGGCTGTTAAGTGAGGTCTGATCCTCAGTTAGATAAGGTCATTTTACAATATGACAGGTCTAAATGTTTATTTACTTCAAAAGCCATTGCACTTCCAGAGATAATCAAGTCTTTGATGATGTGCTATAGAATTCCATCAACTGTGATGCTTCAGTCTGGTGTTTTGTTTTTAAAAAAAGGTTGTTGAGGTGTTGTTTTTTTCTTTTTCTTTGCTTTAGTTTTTAAGGGACAGGAGGAGGAATGAGCAACAACAAAAAGGAAGAAATTCTTACTGAGTATCTTATTGCCTTAGAAGTTAATTTGGATTTAGTCCCAGATTAGGTACATCTGAAATAATATTAATACCAAAACAGACATCTGTGTGCTAGATGTGTTCAGCTGCTTGCAAGTGAGCTGCTGCTGCTGCATCTGCAGAGAACCGCCTGAGCTTCCTCCTGTGCTTAACAAGGAATAGCAAGAGGAAAGAGCAGCCTTTGTGCCTGGGCTCACCACCCAATTCAGAAAGGTCTGTTTGGCATTTCACTCTTCAGTTTTCATCCTGCTGGCTCTAACACCCATAATGTTCTCTAGCTCACATCTAGAGTCAGGTTAGGCTTCAGAATTAGAAAAGCAATTAAAATTAAAAAAGTTTTCTCAACATGTTGTTACCTGGACAGATGCCAGCATTGATGGATCACTGATGGGAGGTCAGGATGGTTTTACCATGCAGGACTGAAGCCTGAAATGGAGAAAATGGCAATGGCCTGGCTGCACCAGTTACTTAGGCATACACCTCCAACTGTTGTTAGCTAGTACAGTTAAATTAATTACATTTAAACACTTGCAGCTTTTCAAAGAGAGCTGAAGCTTTTTTGCAGCTCAGGTGAAGTTACAGGCGGGGGCAGGATAGTGAAAAGTTTTACCATCTTTATTTATTCATATAAATTTATTTATATTTTTGCATTTTGCTAATGCTTCTAACTATAAACTAGTCCCAGAGTGGAAAGACCCATTTATATTTGACATCTTTTGTGAGATAGCTTCATTTACAATGTAGAAAGAAGACTGATATTCAATAGGTCCCTTCTTTCAGGTTCCTTTTCCAAAGACTTCATTTATAGGTTGCCAGGTAACCAGAAGTCTTTGACTTTTAAATAATACTTCATACAGGTATAAAAAGTGAGATTTTTGCAGAGCTGAAATGGCAAGAAGTATCTGAAATGAACAATAGTCTCAGCAAACACCTACGGAGCTGACCACTGATACGCACGCACACAAACGTGAAAGATGCAATTTGCTAAACTCTTCCTCAGCTCTGTGGATCACATTTCAAGTACAGACAGTGTGTATTTTCCTAGCTGATTGTTAAATTGAATCTGCATATTCTTACTTAAGGTCATACTGCTGTGCAATAGATAAATCATATTCTTCATCTCCTCCAGGAAAACCAGGTGTGTGCTCCTCCCAGACTCCTTTTGCTTCTCCACCGAGTTGGCTGGTGTTTATGCAGTATAGAAGAAAATATAGTATAAGATAAAAAAGATAAGGGTAAATAAAATTGTCCCTAGAGGACAGCGACAGCTCTTCCTTCCTTCTTCTACCTTCATCTTAGAGCCCAGTGCTGTGGGTTACCCAGATTCACCCATGGAGCTGTAAGAAATGCAGAGTGCCCCACAATGAGTTTAGTCACAGATTTGCCAGTTTTCTGGCCATCTACAAGCCTTTGGCTCAGTTACCAGTTAGGTAGCTACCTCTAGTCTAAGGATCTAATCCAATACAGGTCTTAAACATGTGCTTATTACTGCCCTATGCTAACTGGCATCAGTGAAAGGATGCAGTTGGTTTCAGTTGTAATCCCATGTACCTAAAGCCTTCCAGCCCTGACTATGAGTAGGGGCAGGAGAGGCTAAGCTAGGACTGGAGCCTGGGCAACAGCATCTTTATGGATCTTAAAAGTTGTTGGTATGGCCAAAGACAGAGTCAGCTTTCAGAGCAGTTAAAGTTGTGACAGCATGGAGCTAGCCTGAACAACAAGAAGCTCATGCAGTAGGATGGCTTGAGGACACCTCCTGCCCTACCTGGCTTTGCGGTGAATTGTGCACAAGAGCATCTTTTGGTCTGCACCCTGCCGCAGTGAGTCCAAGGGGCAGTTCGCATGTCTCACAGTGATTGTCTCCAATTCTTGCCTCTCTCTGATATTTAGCAACAGGGCAGGAGTTGCAGTGCAGCCCTGTTAGCAGTTAGTTGCCCTGAGACCTGTATTTTTTTTCATACAGTTCCCTGAAAGTCCCAGTGTGGCAATAAATTTCAGTTCTTACTTGACCAGTTTTGAGATCTTTCCTTTCCCTTTCAAAGTCTGAGTTTTGAAAGTTTTCTTTTTCACAGTATTTTTACTGTGGAGATACTTCTGAGGTCCTTCTGAAATATCTTACTCAAACATTCAAGCCAAATAAATTCTATTTCCAGAGCTTTGTCATGGCAGCAATGTATTAGAACAATTTAATAAAATGTTTATATCAATGTCTGAAGTTCACAGTAATCTGGGAGTGTGCAGTGACATCTGTAGGATAAGTTATACAGCTCAGCACTGAAACATGACTATGGTACAAAGTATATTGTTTGGAAATTTACTGTCAGACATGAAATCCAGCTTTGCAATTTTTGCTTCAGAATTTACACTGACAACTTCTTTATCATAAATGAGAGACGCTTACATGCCATCCTTTGGGTTTTCCAGTCCAATGTGAGTACTTCAGGATCAAAACTGGTGCAGAAAACACAGCCTGTGTGCCATAAAAGCAGCCAGACTTTCCCTAGCAGTGTGCTTATGTTAGCTATTCAGATAAAGCAAAACTGATAACACTTTTATCAGGTGTTTTGCTATGTCTGTCCTTCTGATGAAGTGCTCTGAAATTATAGTATAACAGCTGCAGGTTTAGTTCAGCAGAACCCAAAAGTCTTAATACTTTAATGCTGCAAAAGCAAACAACTGTCCTTGTAGGCAGCCTAAAACATAACACAGAGAAGAATCCTTCCATGCAGGGTCACTGCAGTTCTGGGGTGTCAGGTAGCTGATCTTGAATATTACATACTTAAGAATGAGCTCTGCACACAGTAATAAGAATTAATTGTACAGTTTGCAGATGTGTGAGAGCTGTGGCCTCTTACTATTTTTTAAAGTTTAAAACAGCACTTGTTTCCACATTTGATTTACGAATCTTGTTTTCTTTGTTTGTTTTCTTGTAAAGGAAATATTTTTTGAATTTGTTGCCAAGTGGTTTTGTTGTTTTGGTTTTGTTTTGGCTTATTTAAATGCATTCTAACCCTTTAATTTGCCATTTAGGTACAGATAGGCGAGTTAGGTACAGATGACCTAAGGTAAGAAAAAGTAAATATGCCATGTGAAATGTAGCAAGTATCAGTTTCAGCAGTAGATGATGCTTTTTGCATTTCACATGTCCATTCCTTTTAAATAGTTGACATTACTTAATGAGGGTATAGCCTGGTTGTTTCCCCATCCCCCTCAATTAAATCTCATTAATTCTTTGAAAGGCTGTCCTATAAAATGTAGTGATGGTGGTTTCTTTGGTGGTGGTACTCATTTGTACCTCGGTGTATCTTTCTTTACATATGTCAATCTAGCAGTAGTGTAGTAATATAAAGTAGAAATTTGGCATCCATAACCTGCATTTCTCTATTTGTATTCCTACCAAAACCCAGTAAAAACCTGCAGATAGACACCTCTCAAAGTACCAGAAAGCCTGGTCCATCAAAACTGATACATCAATCTTCTAAAATGGCAAATGGAAGTGATCAATCTCTTCCAGGTACTGGCTTCCTTCTACTACTTCAGGAATAGTAAGGATGTGTGGGGAAGCTGGAAAAACTCATTTCAACAGTTTTTTTCATTCGTGATTCAGCTGGGATTGCACCCAAACCTATCAAAGAATTATTGCAGTTGATTGCAGTAGGACTGTAGTATCCAGCCCTTTACTACACAAAAAACAGAAACAAAATACAGCAATGGAATATTCCAGTCAGATCACAGCCAAACCCTTCAGACCCGGCTCAAGTGTTAGGCTGTTTCCAGGTGAAGACAGCAAAATTGTTTGTAATGACTTAGAAACGTTCAATGAAGTTTCTTGGTTGATATCACAGAAGGATGACTAAAACAAGTTTAAATAGGCAGACTTGGTTGTCTCACACACTCCACAAATCTGAAAAGAGGATGTTTAAAAGGGCATCTCTGGCCTTGTGATGCTTTTTTAAAAATCATTAAATATGGGGTAAAATAGCTAATGTAATAACATATTCCAAAGGCTTAAGAAACCTGACATGGGTAAGAAACAATACTCTTAGCCTTGTGTCAGTCCTGGGCAAAATAATGGTAAAGTTAATAAGGGATTTAAATAATAGAGATACAAAGGACAGAAATATAATAGATGCTAATCAGCACAGTTTTTCTGAAAAATATAGCTTATGCAGCAAACCTGATTTTGAATGAGATTATAAATGTGTTGATAATGATGGTCATGTAGATTTTGATAATATTTTCCTTATATTCTGATGAAAAATTTTGCATTCTGCAGTGTCAGTGAAACACACTTTACAGTGAGCTAATGGATAGATCTCAAAAATGAGATATCAATGGCAATTATTACAGAACTCCTCAAGTGTTCTTAGGGAGGTTGGTTCAGGGAACCTTAAGTGTGTCAGGTAAGACTGAGCAGCTAGGGCTCATCAAGGGTTGGAGCTCAGCATCCCCTCTGCGGATCAGAAAAACTTGGATGTAATTTAAACAACATCTGAAAGTACAAAAATTTTCATCAATGATCCAGCTGCAAATGCAGGAATTAAAAGCCTGGGGCAGCGTGGCTGGATGAGGGCAGGTTCTCCCACTTTGCTCTATAGGTTATTTGATAATCAGAGCCCACGCACAAAATGCAACCGATGCAAACAAACAAGCTATGAAGGACACATCTGCAGAAGAGAGAATTTCCTGGGAAACAGCAACTTTAAAAATGTTTTAGATCAAGTGAAATTCAATGCAACTTGCCAATGTGATAGTGTAGCAGAAAGGAGGAGGGGGAAGAAAGAAGCCAGCTTAATAGGACTAAGAATGTGTCTCCCAGGTGTACCATCCTCGTGGGACTAAGTGCAGTAATGCTTTTTTATGTGAAACCCTTACTTAAAAGATGTAAAAAGCTGGATGCCATGTAGGAGACAAACAAATATGACTAGAGGTCCAGAGGTAGCACCTTGATATAAATGGAAGAAATAATAAGAAAGATCACACATAGATGACAAAACATAGATAACTGGAATAGACTATAACTACTTTTTCAAGGGCTGTTTGACTTAAATTAGAGTCACAACAAGAACCTAGTGGCTGGAGGCAAAAATCAAACAAGTTCAAATGAGAAACTATCCTTTCATTTTTAAGGAACTACAACAAGAAATGTTGGTGTCTTCACCTCCTGAAGTCTTCAGGTTAAGAAGGGTGTAGAAGTTTTAGCCAAACAGAAGCTAATGTACTCACTGCAGGGGGACTGGGTGATTGTCATGGGATCCAACTAACCTGTTCACTTCTGATCTTAAATGTAACGAACCTATGAATGAAAACCAGAGCTTTCACCGAAGACAGTTAAATTTTGCCTAGAGAAGTACTGCAGCATAATTCCAGGTTTTTGAAAACTGAACAAGGTTCTTGGTTCTGAATACGAATCCTGCCTTACAGTCTTGCTGTTTGCACACATCACAGAATTCTCGAGCTATTTAATCCTCATTAGTGAAGCATTATTAAACCACAACACTGAAGGACAGGAGGTATAATTTAGAGAAATCCTTATGGGAAGGATCTCATAGGAGATAAAAAGGAATTACAGTGTTTCCATAGACTAGTAAGCCAAATCATGGCATTCTAATGCAGTTATTTTTTAATGTTGCAGATTTAAAATTCTGCAGAAGACTTTTGGTTTCCAGTAGGTGCTATAGGGTCAGGGAGTAATTTTCATTTTTAACTTGTGTTATATCTACCCTTGGTCTGTGAGATTCACATCTTTTGTGTTCAATAATGCTTTCCAGTACTGTAATGTGTTAGAAAATCACTGAACTGTTCAGCTCACTATCTTGGGATTATTTTCTTTTATACTCACTAGCAGTTTAACCTGTCAAAAACAATTATTAAGCAATTTGTAACATAGTAGAGGCATAAATGGTCTCAAAAAGCTTATGACTGAAAAAAAAGAGCAATGACTTGCTAGAGCTCCCATATTTGTAGAGATCCATAATAACTTCTTTCCCAAAGGTTAGAATACTTGACAATCATTTGGAAGGTTAGAATGTTTGGAAATTATCCATCTGGATTTTTTATAATCTCTCTGCTGAGATAAACATTGCCATCTTGTGCAATGGCCACCTCTTTGCTGTGGAGCAGATGCAACCTTCCTCAGACGTGCAAAGACAGTAGTGCCTTCAGCTGTGCAAAATGGAGTTGTCACTCCTGGTCAGCTCAGGAGAGCTCTAAACAGAAACCATCGAGTTTGCACTGACTGAGCCAGATCCACTGTGAAAAATAATACAGCCATGTGGGTATGGCACTCCAGGGGCAGGGCTTTTTTTGCCCCACTTTCTCTCAGTATTTAAGAACAGAGCTGACCCCTCTGACCACCCCATACCACATCCCAGGAGAAAGTGGGAAGAGCTATATGGCCACCTGCTCAAGGAGAGAGAGAAATCCCTCTGCACGTGGGAGTTGCTTCCTATGTTTCTGGTAGGTATTGTAGAGAGGAGCATTTCTCAGGGACACATCCCAGGTCTCCTGAGAAGGATGTGCCTCCCCTCAGTTTGAGAAGCTTGATCTGTCATTTCTCACAGCTTAAAAGAGATGCAATGCCTTGGAAACAGCAGTGTCCATGAGCAGTGCTGCAATCAAAGTGGAAATGAAACAATGGTGCTTTTACACAGCACAGTCACAGAAGGAGTACAGGCGTCACACTGTATTCCAAAATGTTTCAGCGTGGGAGGGAAATTATCTCAGTCAATAACAGCAAAGTAAGCAAATAAAAGAGCTTGTATTTTCACTTAACAAAAGGAAATGGCTGGTTTGACCACATTTAGTGCTTCCTCCACTCCTTCTCACTGGATTCATCCCATAGTGGTGTTCAAGACATAAAGTACTTATATTTAGTACTGACATTTATTTTTCCATAACTTCCAGAGCAGCAACCTCCAGTCTGGGGCTTCCTACAACCCCTGCAGTCAGGGCTGACCACAGTGTTGGAAATATGAGGCTTTGCCACTTCAGGACACAAATACCAGGCAGAGCCCAAAACAGGAGAGAAACCTCTGTGTCTAGGAGTCTCTTACTGCAAGTCTGTTGAGCATGGTCTAAAATGGAAGATATCAATTACTCTCTGGCACCCACCAAGCCTTGAGCCTGTCTCTTGATTTGCTCATTTCTTATTTCCTTTCCTTTACAAAATTGTGTGTATATATACCTCACCTAGGAGAGGAGGATGTTCATGGAACTGCACTATCCTGGCCACTTCAGGGTTTCTGTGTGGAAAAATGGTCTTTGACTCGGTCTCTCTAAGCATAGTCTTGGGTATAGATCCTCTACCAAGAATTTCTTTTGGAGATGGGTGCTGAAAATTGGAGTGTGGTTTAAGTCCTACACAGCCTCCAGAGCTTCACTGAAGCTGCCAAGTCCCCAAGTCAATCATTCATTTGGAGACCTCTGTGCAAGTCTTGCATAGATTTTGCAATTGTATTTTTAAACTTACATATAGACAAACCCCAAAGTGACTCTAAAACTTGCAACCACCTACACACAAAACACTTCCTAGGAGACCTTCCTGACTTAGTATCCTTTTAGGATTTTGATTGATGTTTTGTTGTTCCAGGTTGCTTTCTTCATACAGTCTTTTCTTCCTCTAGGTAGTACACAAATCTGAGTTAAGACTTTGTATTTTTACAAATTCCAGTTCCTTCTTTCTGGGTAATATCTGGAGATAATATCTGGAGAGACTATCTTTCTAGGATAGTGTCTCCAGATAACTTCTATTCCTTATCCAATGCTTATTTAGGAGCTAACCAGGCAAAGTCCATCCTGGAAGAATTATTTCCTTTGGCCTAGAGCCAAGTCTTTTATCTATTTGAATGGATGTGCTGTAAAACTAATG
This sequence comes from Antrostomus carolinensis, assembly GCF_000700745.2. Classification (NCBI taxonomy): domain Eukaryota; kingdom Metazoa; phylum Chordata; class Aves; order Caprimulgiformes; family Caprimulgidae; genus Antrostomus; species Antrostomus carolinensis. The sequence continues at coordinate 33,560 of NW_010325106.1, read as the reverse complement.
ACTCTTGAGCAGTCTGTGTTGTAGCTCTTTTCTACGTGCAACAATTCTTCCTGATAGCTCTTAAGTCAAAGAGAAGTTAAGACTGGAAGCTCCAATAACAAAGAAAAGTCACCCAACAGTTGGGCAATCAAAAGTAACATTCACAAAACATGTGGGATATATCAGCTGATGTATTTACAAAGATTGGATTTGTCTCACTTCCCTTTACATGCTGTCTCCACAGTGTAGATATTACAGCTGTTATTTGTGCTAGGGGCTTTTTTTTGTCAACAGAGTGAAACAGGTACTCCTGGGGCTCCAGACATATTTCACACATCTTATTTAGGATGGCATCAATCAGGCCTTGGTTCCACTGAGGAAGATCTTCACTGACATCAGGCAATCCTGGGGTGACAGTGTCAGATGTCAGAGCGGGCCTTGTGGCAGCAGGTTGGCATTTACAGCTGTTTAAAGCATGTATTTTCTTAGTAGGAATAGTACGCCAAGGAACAAAGATAGGAACTATTGTCAAGAGGGGAGGGAATGAGGGGGAGAGGATTAGAGATTTCAGAGAGCAAAGAGAAAAAAGTAATAACTAAAATATTTTCATATGAACTTTACATAATTCATGCTTCAAAAATTATATAATAGGAGTTGGTTTGCTCCAGACAAAGGAGTTTCTGTATTTTTCCAAAACAGAAGAGCTCTACTTTATCTGATATGGGAAGTCACAACAATCTATTGATCATATGTGTGTACTGATAGGTATTCCTGTTTGTACTCTAACAACCACTTGGACAGAATATGGTACCACATAAACACAGGTGAAAACACCAATGAAAAAACAGTTTGGGATCCCATTTCCTATTTTTTTCCTTATTCACTTTCAGGATTTGGATCTGTAGGACAGTGACCAGCCACTTCCTATGTCAATGTTGAGTAGAAGAAGGAAGTTACACAGATAAAGTATGCCTAACTGCATGCCCAAAGCAAAGGAGGACCCCCCCACACACACTGTCCAGGGACATCAGCACTGCAAGCAACACAAATGTTAACTCCTAAGTGTGTGCTCTAAATTTAGATCAGCTTGCTTTCACATTGTTGGTTTTATATTTCCTTTGCTTGACTTACATTTACCAATATAGTACTAAATTGCCAGATAATCCCATCACACTGTTAATATTTGCCTCTGCATTTCAATGATTGCTAAAATGCAGTGAAGAAAAACGTGCAATCCTCCTGTGACTCAGTACCGAGCTGGCGGGGAAGGATGCGGCTGCCACAGAGTTAATTCATTGCTCAGTGGAAGCGGAGGGCAGGAGAGACACAGGGCTGCTGTGGACCAGTGGGGAGCGGTTTCACTGTGCCCACACAGCCCTGATGCGAGGCAGTGAGCCTTGCTGAGACTTTACTGCTTGTCACTCCCCAGCCAGGGTTTCCTTCCAGGGCTGCTTGGGATCTCCTGGCCACCTCCCCTGTCCTCAGGCTGTGATTCAAGGCTCTCCAGGCTCCCTTCCCCGGTCTCCTGCATGGCAATGCTTTTGCTGTGACTGGTGTGTGGGACTTTGCATCAGACCCAGCGTGCTGCTGCTAGCTCAAGGTGGCACACTGCCGACCTGGAGCAAGGCTGCAGCCTAAATCATTCAAGCACAGATTGTCATCCAAAGCTTTCTCAGATTTCCCTGGCTACTGTGTGCACAGCCCAGCACGCAGCAGCACAGAACATCTGCCCCAAGAAGCCCTGGTGATATGTCCCAG
>NW_010325106.1:0-31791 GCF_000700745.2 Antrostomus carolinensis | reverse complement strand
AGTAATTGGAGCCTGGTGCTTCAGCTGGACAGCAACTGAAGGTTCAGTGCTTCACAGAGCCTGTGGTGATGGCATATCCTGGAGCCAAAACTCCTGAAATTCACCTGGTGTTTTCCCAGAGAGAAAGAACTGAAGCCCAGCATTCTGGCCAAATTTCAGCTCTGACAGACTTTACATGTTTTACTTAGAAACCCAGATGTGGCATCCCTTATACTCACAAATTACTGTGTAATGTTAATTGTCCTGCTCTACCCAGAGGTAGCTGCACCATTGCAGCAACAAGTTAAACACTCTGCATTCTTTTTACAAGCTATTTAAAATTAAATCTGTTTAAGTTCATGCAAGGGAAGGAAATATATAATGGTACAATACCAGTTCCTTAAAGTGAGAAGTTGGATATTTTGAGCCTTGGCATCAAGTTTGTGTTGTAAATGAGAAAGAACAGGGTGACAGAAGTGCCCTTGCTGTGGTGACATGCTGCTAGGACTCCTCAGGAGCAGGTCCAAAAGCTGTCATTAGTTTGCTTCAGGCTAAACCCCATCAGCTGAGTTTCAAAGCGCTGGGCACATCAGTGCAAGTCCTGATGGTGATGAGATGGCAAGCACAAGAAGGAAGCAAGGAGATATTTTTTTTGCTTCTCCTTGCAATAGTAAAGCTTAATATTGCGATAGAGAGATTTTTCAGGAGATCAAGAGTGAACCATCAATATTTTTTAGAAGATTCCCAGTCAGTTTGTTAGCAAAAAAAGAAGAGCATGCGCTCTGACCTACAGTGTTTTGGTGCCTGCATGTGACAGCCATTTCCATGGATTACTGACCTTGTAGACTCATGACATAAATGATGGAGAATTCAGATTGTGAGGAGATGCATTTTTACAGTTGTTCTTTCTATTTTGTAATTTTAATCAACTAGCTACATTATCTGAAGTTTTTTCTAGGGCAATACCATAACAACATCCAAAAGTATGAACCTCTGTTAAAAGACTGAAAAAGTACAATGCATACAAGTTTTACCTGACAGCTTAAAAATATGCCATAAGGAACTAAGTATGGTCTTAAACAGGAGCTCTGAATTGTATTTTGAAGCCATTAACATCTATTTGGACAAGGCAGTTTAGAAGTTACACGGAGGAAAATGAGATGTGATTCAGCGTGCTGGGGATTGTGCCCCAAGGCTCACAGTGGTGATTTCTTGAACAAGATACTGTGCTTTGGTGCCACTGTGCGTCAGAAAAAGGGGAGTCTGAATGGATATTTCAGGAAATGCTTTCAATATGGTTGATTCATGATTCTTGAGACCTGGGCTTAGCAGTTCATTTTGGTTTTAAGTTACAGCTCCTTTGTCAGGCCTGGGACGTAAACAAACTGATTTCCTTTGGTGCCTCATTCCCAAAGGGGGCAAAAAGGACCATCTCATTTCAGGAGGAGACTTGCTTGGCTTGCTTTTCTCAGCCTGTCTAATCAGCTTCTCTCCATTTGGGGCCACAGCTGCTGGCCTCTTTTTGGTCTCCTAACACACAGCTACTGCAGTGTCAAGGGACAGAGAGAAGTGCCTCTCTTTCCTCACTCCAAGAGTGGAAAATTAACCTGTTCACTTTCTAGCCAGGCAAAGTGCACTCCCGCCTAATCACAGCAATCCACAGACCTCCTTGTGCATTTGGTTTATTTCAGACTACTCCGTAACTGAGTGAAAGCTTTGAAGAGCTTTAATGTCTTTAATTTACCAAGGTGATCAGAAAGCAGGTGGTATGTTGTTCAACAATTCCAGATATGGCTAAGCACAATAATTTTGTGTTTTGGTGCTGTAAATGTGTTTTAATTAATATGAGTTAACATCAGTTAAAACCACCAGAGCAACTACTGCAGAGCTATGTAAATGCATTTCTTGCTCTGTAGTCTATATGCTGTGGGTCATGTGAGGAAGTTAGCTGAGATCCAGCATATCGCTGAGGAGGCTCAGGTGTTGCACAGATTTTCTGTATCTTGGATAAACCATTTAGCCTCACTGTCCCCAGTTTCTTCTCATGTTACTTGCCAATTTGTAAAACACACTGGAAGCACAGAAGTGCTTTGATCTATTTATTTAGATGGAACGATTTTGAGCAGGGATCACTTTTTACTGTGTATCCCTGAAGCACATTTGAAACCTCCTTCTCTATCCTCCAGATAAGCAAACACTCACAATATCATATTCCAAGAGGATGGCATTACAGCAGGTAACACTGCACATGGTTAAATAAAAGATGTCAGCTTTCCTTATGTCATCTTTCTAGAGGTAATCTAATTAGATTAGAATTCATTATGGATATGCAGGTTACACAGCACATCCATTGCCCAGATTGCATAACCCAGTCTCTCGTGTTGCCAGAAGTAAAGGAGCCAAGCAGTTAATAGCACGATGGTTGTTAGACTGTGTTGCCCAAACCCAAACTCTTAGGGAAATTAAGAAGAAATAAATTTCACAAATGACTTGTACTTATTCATCTTATTAACTATCATCATAATCTTCCAAAGAAGAAAAATATAATTAAAGAATAACTCACCAGAAGAATACAAAGGGATCTTAACAGTAAAGAAGAGGCTTTTTAGATTTCAGCAAACAGAAAGAAACCTTAGGTTATCTGAATGCAGTCTTTAATTATTTAAATTTTTAATGAAAAATAATTTTAAAAGCCAACATGAGCTATCTCTCACAAATTGATTTCTTAAAACATTTAAAATCGTTTGGATGCTTCACTTGTGTCTGTGTTGTTTCTTCCTTTTATTCCCACAGTACTTTCCCCTCTGTCTGTGCAGATCAGAGTAGCTGCCTTCTGCAGAACAGCAATCTCATTTTGTTTACCTTGTGTTTCAAAGAGAATTGAACAAGCCCAGGATTCGCTTTCTCTAAACAAATACTGGCAAGACAAAGGTATCACAGCTATTCTATGGACAAGAGGTTTGTTGAGATGGAGAATGGTAAAGACTGGCAAGAAAAAAAGTCAATGTGGTTTTATCTGAAAAAAAAGTTAATCCCTTCCACAGCCTCATTTTCTTTGCTTTTGAGATATCTCTCCTTTTTCATTTAAGTTTTAGAGTTTTTCAGCTAAAGGAAGCAAGAAACCGAGATATTTTCTTTGTTCCTGTCAAGTAGCTTGAGCAGTTTGAGAACAGAAACCAGTCAGAGCAGTGTGATTAGCGTAGCCAATTAGGGTGGATTTGCATATTCACAACACAGCAATCGAGAAATAATTCTGCAGAGATAACGGCAGCGTGGCAATGCCTGTCTGCCAATCAGAGCCCCCTGGCTCCCGTGCTGTACGGTAATTGAGAAATAACCATGGAGTGATTCTGCAGACCTGGCACCCTGAGCCACCCCACGTGCTGGCGTTACACAGCTGGGGAAGCAAGAGCGTTGGTCAGGCCGCAGCGGTGTGATACCCCTGCACACTGGAAAAGGTTAATCTGCAACCCATTTACCTACAGTGCAACAGCAGCTGGCAAATGAGTTTGTTCTTCCAAGATTCTTCACTGTGAGGGTGGTCAGACACTGGAACAGGTTGCCCAGAGAAGCTGTGGATGCCCCCTCCCTGGAAGTGTTTAAGGCCAGGCTGGATGAGGCTTTGAGCAACCTGATCTAGTGGAAGGTGTCCCTGCTGATGGCAGGGGGGTTGGAACTGGATGATCTTTAAGGTCCCTTCCAACCCAAACCATTCTATGATTCTATGATTCATTCCAGCTACAACTTGTGCCAACTGCCACTTTCGGGGGCACAGCCTCATGAGGAGTTTGGGGGACGTGGCTTTTAATGAGATGGCAGCTGGCCAAGGACTGAGTGACTTGCAGTCCCTACTGCCCTCAAGCTCAGCCAGTGGCCCAAGGGCATGATGGGGTGCTAGATGGTGCACTACACAAGGTGCAGAGGGTGAGGTTTGCACAGTGGCCTAAAGGATGGGTGAGAAAGCTCTGCTTTCTTCTGCCCCAAAAGGCCTTCCACCAGGGTGTTATCCAAGGACCAGGCAAGAAAGCAAACAGCCCTTCAGGACACCTCATAGACTCTGTTGGATAACGAACTGGGCTGGATGATCACAGCAGCTTTATTATCTCTGAAAGTGAAAAAACATCTCATATACTAAAGTGACAACAAGCCGTGCTCCATCTCAATGTTTCTCTGGCCCCTACCACGTGTCCTGTCTTACCAGCAGCGACATCGCTGCACGGTTTCAGGTGAGCATGGCTGTGGCCAAGTGAGTGGCATGCAGAGCCAGATGACACCCTGTGCCCATGTCATCTGCATCTTCCAGATGCTCTGTTTTCTTACCAAGGGGCTGACAAGTGATTGGCCGCAGTGTGCAGCATCCGTGTCTGCTGATTTTAGAAAGAAATACAGTGGTCTCTGTCCTTAATGCTCTTGACTCCTCTTTGGTGCTGGGGGCCAAAGTTCTGGTGTGCAATTGCAACAGATTGGGTCAGGAGGGACTCCCTGGAGCATCCTCCCAGGTACCACTACATAGGCCACATTCACTTGCAAAACTGCTAAGGGAAAGGCAACAACACCAAAAGTAACTTCTGGTACTCACTGCTACAAGATATCAAGTAAAACTTAACAAAATCCCTAAAATTAGACCATTACACATATCATAAGTTTATGAACTACGAGCTCTCATCCTCCATGCCACAAAGGGGCATTAAGCACATTTAGGTGGGGAGAAATGTCTCCCTCCAGAAGATATATAAAATCCATGATAGGGATTTTATACCTATCTGCTGATTTTAGCTCAGTAACCTATGTAAGATTTGTTTTTAATGGTCTCAGTCTATGACTATCCACAATTGTCTCTTTCCTTCCTATCCCCTTTGTGGCACCAGCTCTTTATTAGAAAGTTAATAAACTTTGTGTATGTTCTAAAGATAATATTGAAAACTGCAAAATTGTGTTCTGCATTTTATAATTGATGTGGAAAAAAGGGGGATATCTAATCCTACTGGGCCTTCTCTCTCTTTTGCTCTCTCTCTCTCTTTTTCCCTTTCGATGGTAAGCAGCAAATTTTAATTAGCTTCATTTCCACAATTCAGTCATGCATATGTAATCTTTGTTCACACTTTTATAAAGTAAAATTAAGTGAAAGAAATTGGGTAATAATAGAAAGCTTGTCTGAGCAGAACAAATGTGAATTATCAAACATAAGGAAAGATGACTGGGACTACAGGGCTTGAAGTTGTGCAAGGTTTGAGGTGATTTTTCTGAAACAGGAATGCATAAATAATGTATAGAAACAGGTGCTGATTATCCTGTTTTGGGCATCTTTTGTTCATTATATACTTGGGCTGCTGAGGTACAGTGATAACCACTGAATGTGAGGAGACTGCTTAATAACAGCTTTCTAATGTTTCTCTTTTATCATGAGCTGAAAGTGTCACATGAGCTTGTCTAGTTAATAAAAATCACTTTGTGAATCCACTGTCCTTAGATTTGGTATTGGAGCAGATCACTGTACTGGGCCTCTCTCTTGATTATAGCTGCAAAAGCTGTTAGGCCATTTTGCATTGTAATTTAAAGGTTTCCTAATCCATATATACACCCTCTAATTAAATGTTTCCAGGGGTTACCTTGGGAGCCTTCAGTGCTATGGTTTGAAACTAAAACTAAAGAGTGCATTAAATTCATTCCCCTGGGGGTGAGACACAGGAGGGGGGAAGTACATTTTCATCCCCTGCTACTCTGGATTATTTGAAAGCACGAGCATGACTGGGATTACCAACTTCATTATTTTTGTTATCTAACATGAGAAGATGGAAATTTAAAGGCAAACAATTGGTGTGTCTAAATCTAGAGTGCAACCTATTTTATAACTTGTGAGAAGACTCTTTACAGTCTAAACAGTTATTTTAAGAAGCTACAAGTTGATCATCGGCCACTAAAAACCAGAACCTCCTATTGATGTAAATCAGTCTGTGGCTGCACAAGCTGCGTAACAAACACAGCTGTGGCAGATGCCGAGGTCCTCGTTAAAGGAAATGTGGAGCACCTTGACATTGGCACATATAGAAGCAAAGTCTGGAGTCCAGTTAATGTTAAACTTATGAGCAGATATTTTCTCTCCAGTACCTGTTCATACATTCAGCCTGACCCCACCAAGCTAACAGCTTTAGGAGGAACACCTCTTTTTGTCCCTAAGAAGGAGCTCCTATTACAGGAAGTGAATTTCAGACTTCGGTGGTTGGTTTTGTGTGGTTTTGGTTTGTTGTTTGTTTTGGGTTTTTTTTTTCCTGTACCTGCTTTGCTGCCAGTGACTAAGGATTGCCAAGATTTAGGTTAATGCTTAACAGAGCAGCTATAACCACACAGAAACTCCAACTTCCTCCTGCTGGGGCTGGGACCAAAAGCTGCTTTTGCTTGCAGAGGAAGAGGCCAGTGTTGAAAGGAGAGCAGTTCACATCGCAAAGGGCTGGAGAACGGCAGCATCACTTGGTAGAGAAAAGAGGGGGAAAATCCAAAAGGAGCAAGAAGTGTTTGCTATAAAGACAGGTAAGAGCTGAAACACTTTCCTGCTCTGCTTATTGACTCAGTGGCTGTTGCTGACAAAGCCCACAGGTGTGGCTAGTTGAGACTCGTTTGCTGTACCTGACTGCTCTGACCTGTGCGTCTCACTCAGAGGGACAAAGTGAGAAAGAAAGGGTCTATTTGCTGTGAATTTGAAAGTCAGAGAGGGCAGGAAGGCTCTTCCTCTCGCCCCCTCCCCCCAGGGGTTGCTCATGGCAGGACAGACATCCTCTTCGGACTGTTCTCATCTAATCGACCATAGCCACATCCCTGAGTTTGAGGTGTCTCCTTGGATCAAGATCACTTTGGCCTCAGTGTATGTCTGCATCTTTGTTGCGGGCATCTTGGGCAACAGCATCACCATCAAGGCCACCAGGATCCTGCAGAAGAAAGGCTACCTGCAGAAAGAGGTCACAGACCACATGGTGAGCCTGGCCTGCTCTGACCTGCTAGTCATCCTACTGGGCATGCCCATGGAGTTCTTCAGTGCCATCTGGAGCCCCTTTTCCACCCCCAACGGCAACATAGCTTGCAAGCTCTACTACTTCCTCTTTGAAGCCTGCAGCTATGCCACTGTGCTGCACGTGGCCACCCTCAGCTTTGAGAGGTATGTGGCTATCTGCCACCCCTTCAAGTTCAAGTCAGTCTCTGGACCTCGCACAGTGAAGCTGCTCATTGCCTTTGTCTGGGGGACATCTGTCATAGTGGCTCTGCCCCTGCTCTTTGCCATGGGCACAGAATATCCCCTGGAAACCATTGAGGGCTACAGAGGTACGACTGCCTGCACCAAGCCCATGCCAAGGCACCACCTCCCTGAGCTGAAGCACAATATGACCATCTGTACCAGCCTCTCCTCTAAGTGGCCTGTCTTTCAGGCCAGCATCTTCAGCGCCTTCACCGTGTACATCATAGTGCTGGGATCTGTCACCTTCATGTGCCGCAGCATGATGAAAACCCTGATGATCCACAAGGAAGGAACTGTAGCAGTGAAGGGTGGACTAAGACACCAGGAGCAGTACTTAAGAAAAAGCGAGAGCTCAGAAGGCAAGAGCTCCAGGAGACAGATCATTTTATTCCTGGGTAAGAGCCCCATCCTGCTTTGCCTCCCTTCCCCTGCCCCTTTTTCACATGGGAAAGGAGCCCAGAAGCTTCCGTTTTATCTGACCAGGTTCTCCCAAGTGAGGGATGTATGATTTGCAACTGGTGCAAAATGAGGGAGAGGGGTACTTTTAGCTACAATGATATATTTTAAGAAACCTGATTTTCCTGCATGTTTTTTACTCGCTCTTTTTGTCATTAGAACAGGTGGGAGGGAAGAATAAGGAAAAATCCATTTACTGTCTGCTGTGTATGTCGTTTGATTATACCGCATGCCTACGTGCGGCAACATGGGTAACAGGGTGTTGCTGCTTGACCTTTGGGTTAGCAATAGGCAACGGTTGCCTGGATATAAAGTAGCTCTACTTGCATGTTTTTCCATTAAGTTACAAATATGTGCATGTCTAGTAAGGCTCTTGATGGGAGGGAAGACTGTCTTGCAAGATCTGAAGCTCATCCCGCTCCGAAGGCATGTCGCTGTTAATTCAGGATGCTCCCTGGAGGATACTTGTTTAGCCTCAGCAGTTGTGGCTGTGTTGAATCCAGGCATTAAGAAAGCTGGGCTGGAGACTTGATTTGGTCTTGCGAACTGCTGTTGCCCTCTTTGAATTTTTTTTCTTTTCCTGGTTTTATTTGAAGGCCTATAACCCTGTAATTATGTTTGATTCTGATCTCTCTCTCCACAATTGTCAGACAAAAACTAATCAAGCTGTCATTTCACCAACTTGGAATCTTTCTGGGCTGTGATCCATGTAGTCTCCACGTTTGTTGATGCTCTTCGAGACACCCTTAATCATGTCCTAGCTGAATTAATGCTAGTTCTTGTTTTGTTGGGTTGCTTAATATGATACTGGATATAATAAATGAACCATCTAGAGTATGAATGCACAGTAGACCTAGTATTCTGTGTTGCTTTTTGGTGCTTTGCTTGATACTACAGAGGGGAAACTGAAACTTGTGGGTCTTTCCACTTCTACAGCTTTAAGTACCTGCTTTTGCCATGGCCTGTGGTTGGGATGTGAAGCTGCGGGATAAGCTGCTGGGTGCACCCAGTTCGTTTTCTGCTGCACCCGTATTAGAGTTGGGAACATGGTGAAATTGTCATCCAGACAAAGCACATGATTCAAAGGCTTTAGGAAAGGGTGGAGCTGCACACTCCACCAGCAGAGAGAGTGACAAAGGCTTCAAATGGGAGATGTGACACGCCAGGATGTGCAGAGCTCTTCCTCATGCTCAGGGTGTACACCTAATGAAGAAACCTCCTTGCACAAGGTGTCTCTTAGTCTGGGATGAGAGACCCAGTATCTGGGTGATTAAAAGGACTCTGTATCCTTACTCCACCAAAAGTACTGATTTCTGGGGTAGAGGCTTAGCAGCTAATGCTAAAACCAGCATGTTGCACAAAGCTGAAAAAGAGATAAGGCTCTGCTCTTCAAGTGCTACTGCGAAATATCCTTAAATGTCTGTGGATCTCTCTTGCCTTGTAAATTATCATCCACAGCTACGTCAAAGCCCAGTCTGAGATCCAAATTATGTAGCAAGTTCTAGCTAGGTTGAGAGATGAAAGTAAATTGCTGTGGCTTTTCTTCCCCTCCTTGATTGTGGTTCTTGCTTGGTGATGGTCTGATGTGGAATAGGGCCAACCTAGTGCTGCTTGCAGAAGTGTTAAAAAACTACATGAAAGTGATTGGCTTGTCCTTTATCTTAAGAGAATTTGCTATCCCAATATCTGATGCTTTCTCTGTGCTCTCAGCTTTCTGGAGCCAGTAGATACTTCCGTGAATTCCCCAAAATTATTTCAGTGGCAAGACTCTTTAATACGAGTCTTGCTAATTTACTTGCATTGGGAAATAAATTAATAAAGTGAGGAGGAAGGAACTGTGGCCTGCTTCCCTGAGAACAATGCAAAGCAATTTAATTTGGAGATTTCATAAGAGTGATGCTTTAGGGCAGTTTTAACCCAGGAGAAATGAACATACAAATTGTTTACAAATCGCTGAATTTAAATGTGGTGATTTAGAAGTCCTCTTTATTTCTCATTTAACAGATGTGTCAAATTAAAACAAATACTTGCGCATTCCCAACATATTTAACTTTTAATGTGAAATGTAAATGACAATGTATAGCGTGATGTCTTTGAACGTCTAACAGCAATAAAAACAATTTAGCATTTTCTTCTTCTAGTTGTTAAAAGTGATAAGTTCTATAAAACAGAGATTAAATTCATAAATCTCCTGACGACGAGAAAAAGTTAAGTAGAGGGAGACACAGGAAGGAACTGGTGCTTTTTTAGTGTCACTTGTTATTGTGTGGCACTTGAGAAAATTTATGAAAATGAATTGTAAATGTTGAAAGTGAAAGACTATTTGCTGTAGGTAGTATCAGTGCTTGCATGACGGGCTCCAGATGGGGTGACACCACTGCTGTGATGGAGGAACAAGTTGTGTGACAAGGGGCCAAGCGAGGAGAGCACCATTGTGCTGGGCAGGCTGAGCTGACGTGGGGAAGAGCTTTTATCCAAGAAAGGTGGCTGCAAGGTTCAAATCTTTCATCTTAAAGCCCAGATGGTCTGATTGGGAGCTTGAAGTCCTTGATGTAGAGATGTCAGTTCCTTCTGTTTCTGGCTACCTTGCTATGCTCATGGTGGAGAGGAGGGACTGGTCCAACAGCTGCAATAACAACTCTATGCCTGGTGTTGGGGATGGAGTACTTCCAGGGGCTGTTAATCTCAAATTTTGCTGGATTTGCCCCAGTGGAGGAATGCATATTTGTCCCAGTATTTTGAAGAAAATAAATTCTGTTTTTATAAAGTAGGCTGTGCAGTGCTATTCCTTCCAACTCTCTTCCCACTATTGCTGTTGGCTTCAAGGAAAATGTGATAGCACATGTAAGTCTCTGCTTAATGCTTCTGAAATGAGACATTTTGTGCTTTTGGATAGACTGGGGCATATTTCCCACCATCTCTGCGTGTGTGATTTACTAATCATCTTCTGAGTCATATGGTAAAACTCCACTGCCTCCAGTGGGTCAGCCCATCCATATGAGCAGCACAGATCAGACTGGTTAACACTGTGGGGTTTACATATATTTGTTACTAAAGCAGTTTTGTTCATGCTGGGACAGCAGATCTTTCTTCTAGTGAAGGGCTACATGGGTCTGGATGAGTGTGGTCTGTGATGAATATTGGTGAAAATACAGCTGAACTTGATTTTTTGAGTGGTTCATGGCAGCATTTGTTAATAAAAGTTTCTCCACTCTCAGCAACAGAAACTGGATGGCTACGGTGTGTATGAAAATACTTGGCTGGTGACACTTTGATCAAATGCAAGCTGTTAACAGTATTTAAAACCTCCTAATGCTTGACCCACCCCAACAGGGATTGATTCAGTCTTTGTGGCTACTCGATCTCATCTTTATTCTGTGGCTGTAAAGGGCAGGGCAGTGATCAGAGGACTACCTGAATGGTCCCAAGGTGCTGCTCCAGCACCTCAGCTCAGGCCCCTGCCACCATAGCAGTGAGCTCCTCAGAAAGGGTGAGTTTGCAGCCTTGCATGTATTATTGTATGTATTATAGCTGGGTTATAGCAACCAAAGAAGGAGAGTGTGATGGAAGGATCCTGTGAAAGAGAGATACAGATAATGCAATAATTATAAATGTTAAAAAAAGAAGGTGCTTTCATAGCTGAAACTATATTAAGTTAAAAATCTTTAGGAAATGTTAACAGCTGGCCTGCTCACTGGGAAAGGGGAGCAGTATGGGACAAGCCTCCACGCAAGCTGCTGGTGGGGTGGACTTTGGCACCAGTGGCTCCACGCCATGGCCACATCCTTCTTAATCTGGTCAATAATATAAAGCCACATTTATACAAAAGCAACTGGATGGTTTGTCATCAGACTAGATCTGACTAACCTGAACTTGTATTTTACAATGAAGTGAGTTTTGACTATCCCAGATGAAGAATTTATTACTTGTAAAGCTTCTGTGATATTTCCCTTGGTAGCTTCAGTTTTGTGCTTCTGCTAAAAGCCTTAATTATTTTGTATAAAGCAGCCTCAAGCCTACCACAGTAAATACGATGCAGTAAAAATACCTTTAGTATTGCTACATCCTCTGCTTTTCTTTGTATACACTTCCAGTTTGCCCTTTGGAGCAATACTCTTCTGTTTGCACAGCAGGGGAGTCCCACTGCATGGGGCTACTAGGCACTATGGGTGCTTTGCTGTTTGCCAGCCAGCATCTGGGCAGCACTTTTCTGTCTCCTGACCATGATGAAACATCCATTCATCCCAAGGTCTTTCTTCCAGAAAAGAGAAATATCAAAGTAATTTGGCTGCTATAAAATTGTTGAGATAGATGCATTAAAGCCCTGCTGTATCTGCAGCAGTTGGCAAGAGCCAGAGGTGTGGCTGGACCTAACTGGAGACCCTGCTGGCTCCACCAGCTCCCCTATGCCAAGCAGGGCAAATAATTCTCTCTGCTGTCTCTTTGCCATCACTACAGAACTGCAGCTTTTCTGCTTTGGAACCTTCTGATGTAAGATGAATTTGACCTACGTGCCTGGACAGCAAATATCCTACAGCTTCTTTAATGAGCAGGAAGAGAATTCCTTATCGTAACCTCTGGCAATATCTCCATCTGAGACAGGCAGTGGTGGCATTTTGTTTTGTTTTTTAAATTTTTCTTTGATCTAACACTTAAGTATGTCAAATACACTTGAGTGTCAACCTGAAGAAAGTAGCAGTGGTGGTTTTGTGTGATGTGGCATGGTACAGGTAGCTTCAGATCTCATCTGCTTCATAGAGCAACAGCAGCGAGAGGCTTTACTGAGACTCTGGTAGGTGCCATGGAAGGAAAGAGAGTCCCTGTTCTTAAATACAAATAAAATGGGCAAAAGGGAAGGACTGAAAAAGCTAGACAGAAAGAAGTCGGTGACCTGACGAAGGCCACAAACACTACGGAGAGTCATGAAGGCGTTTGCTGGATCTTGAGCTAGTGCCCTCTCTGCTGGGCTGCGTGGCCCCTCTCTTGCCACCTTTTTGGTGATGACTGTTAAAATTATGCCAGGCTATTCTATGACAATACCAAATGCCACTGTAAACACCATAGATACGGCTGTACCTGGCCATGAGCTAAATCTAGATAAAACCTTAAGTGAGAAATTTAAAAGGCCTCTTAGAACTTAAGCTGGTGCATCATTTTTTTCCCCCATATACTAGTGCTGGCAGATTAATGTTTTGCTCGGAATAAAGGTATTGTGTGTAGAAATAGCCTTTCCAGAGATCACCAAGGAAATGTATTTCATGAGGCACTTGGCAAATGGGTTTTCAGGAGGCAGATTACTTCAAGTAGTTGTGAAAAATACGTGGTTGTCATCTAGAGATGACTCAGGCGTGGTATAACTTGACAATGGTAGGACTTCTGTTACTGGAAAATTAGATGCTTCTTCACAGGCTAGAAATTGGCTGGGTTTTTTCCTGACTGAAAAAGGTAAAGCTTGGGGATAGAACAAAAATGGAAAGAATAACCTAGCTGATTAGATTCCAGAACACAGCTCCAGCCCATGTTCTTTAAACTCAGCTTCATTGACTCCTCTTGGTTCATTTGTTTAATCATTCCACTCAGCTGCCTTTCTTCAGAGACTTTGCTGGAGAGGTGCCTGAAGATAAATACGTTGTAGGCTGGGTATGACTTTCACCTCTGTGTTTTATGGTGGTCTCTCCATCCATGTATCTCCCTGAGCAGAGCTTCAAATTACACAAGACAAGTAGGAGACTGGACACATTGAAATAGGTAGCAGGGGGTGACCAGGGAATGTGAAAGACTTAGACCAACAGATTGGGGTCTGGCCATTCAGCTGACTGGGACACCCACCCTCTATCACTGCTAAGATTTTTCTTTTAGGTGCTGCTTTCTGGAAATCAGATAAAAGCAAAGGATTTACCTACTGGTGTTCAGTCAAATTTGCTTTCCTCCTCTCTGCAAGAGTATTAACCTGGTGTCAACAGTAAAACCGATCAATACTACTGAATGCTGGTAGCACAAAACTGAAGCTCAGCTATTCAACAGATGACAATGGAGAGGCTGCCTTTAGGAATCATGGCTTCTGGGGGCAATTGTGTACAAACAACCTCCTCTGAAGAGCTGTGGGACTTCTGTTGGTTTAAAAATAAATAAATACATAGCAACAGTAAAAAAGACTCAAGGCAAACTTTGAAAATCCAGATGTCTGTATGTTCAGTTTTCCCTCGTTGTAATTTAAAAATGAACATAAGCAGAAAACAGCATAATTTTCCTCCCTATTGTACCGAAAGCAATTTATCTACTGCTGCTTTTAACTGGACTCCTGTAATAGAAGATTGTGCTTTTGGCTTAAGTAGGCAGTCTTCCTTTCCTCCTATGCCGAGGGATGGCAAAATGGTACAGAGAGAAAAAGAATGGAAGAGTAGGGACTAATTGAGGCCAGCACCCCCAGGGTATTTAAGACGCTTGTAGTTTTAATGGAAAAATCAATGTGTGATTACACTTTGCATTAGAGTACTTAAAAATTGCTTCAACATGAGAAGTCTCCAGCTTTAAAAACAACCTAACCCTGCAAATACTGTAGTCAGAGAACCAAATTCACCACTAGTGTAATCAAAATAGTTCTCCATGTGTGATATCCTGGCATATATGGTCTCTGTGGACACGCGGCTATGGTCTTTCCTTCTGTGTGTGAGAAGCCCACGAAGACAATGAGTGCTTTACTGGTGCCTGGCGAAAATCACAGCCCTCCTTCTTGTAGGCCCTGCCTACAAGGAAACTGACCTTTCACCTGGTCTGATAATGAGCTATAGGTGTTGGTGTGCTGCTGCAGCCTAGTTCATCCTGTGGTACAGGAAGACAAGTATCTTCCCACTTCTTTATGCTCTACCATCTATGTTGTCCAGAGACTAAGTGGACAGCTGAAATTTCTTACGTACTTCTGCCCTATACCTGCCTCTGCCCAAAGTCTTTAAGCCTCATTAAAGACTGTTACCAGTGTTGACCTTAAACTTAGTATGATTAATCTCTCTCTTACAAGCTATAGATAATAAAGCTACCGGCCCTTGTTTTTTCTGGCACCCGTAGGTATATGCTAAGAGAAGGAAGGAGGGAAGTGCAGGCAGTGTGAGCCAAGAAACAGGCAGGGAGCTGCTGCCTTTGGGGAGCTGAGGTATGGCTGTGTCATCTCAGCTTCTGAAAAACACACTCTGTAGCATGGCAAACCCTCTCTAGGACATGTCTTCTTACAAGTAGAAGTTGTCTCTTTCTTCAAAGAGTGTATAAGAAAGCAGGAAGGTTTATTTCCATCAAAGTAGAGAAATACAGATGTTGCTTCAGGTATGAAATGAGTTGAGGTAGATAGCCCTCACATAGACTACAGCAGCCATACGTTAAGTAACCCTGTCCCATCAGTTTTGGTCTCCTGCCCTCCTTCTTTGGTCAAGAGACTACTAAGTATTAGTTTTCTAATTTCTCTCTGTTTTCTTACTGTCTCTCCTGAGCCAGACACCATCTCAAATGTAGATTGCTCTTGCAACTCCCCAGTTTCAGTAGATAGGAGTTATTTGTGGCAAGTTCACAGATGATTCATTGAAGTCTTCACCTGTGAAAACTAAATGCATTATCTGTTCCTCTGTTGTTTCATATTCTAATTATACTGCTTTTCACTAAGTTATTTTTTTTGTTTTCCTAGCTGTTGTTAAGACCATTATCTTTAAACAATGATTGCTAGCCTGTGAATTTGAATGGCAGAGAGCTTTAATAGCTGAACATTTATTAGTAATGTGAAGCTTTCCATTTTATCCTACACAACTTCTTGGTTTCCTAAAGGCAACATTTGTGTTAGAAACTGAGAACCAACCAACTGCCAACCATTAGACTAAAGATTTATTTTTTTTTCCCCCCTTTCATTGCTGTGAGTTCCTGAGCCTGTAATTTTACTGGATAGGTAGTACATTTGAAAAACTAATAAGAAGGAATTTTAAAATTATGTTTTCCACTAAAGATAAACAGTTAATATTTTAACCTACATTTGGCACAATGTGCTGTAGCACGTTTAGCCTGTTCTGAAGGCATCGTAAGCATGTTTTTGCTGCTAGATGCCAGACCTATGCTTAAGTGAGAAGGCAGTTGTCCTTCTGATCTCTGTTGTTGATTCATAAGTAATATCAAGGTCCAAATATTATGGATTAAATGAGACTGCCAAGAACCTCTTAATCATAGTGACTTACAAGGAAAGGTGAAACTGAGAAAGAGCTCTGGTATTGTTATGAGCTAACTTTTCCTTTTTTCCCCTTAAACTGTTCTTAGGCCTGTGACTGTTGCATTTAATTCTTTCTTAAAAGCACTTACTATGTTTGTTTTCATGAATTTTTAAAAGAAGGTATTTAAATTGGCAGTGCAGCTTATGGGTTTAGAGATGGGGGAAACTCTGACAGCGAGTGTATGCTTGTTATGGAAACATGTAGAGAGAGTCCTGTGAGCGCTCAAAAAACACTTGGCATCCACCTGCCAACAGATGCACATATGTAATAATTACCAGGAAACTAAATTTTACTCATGAGTATAAAGAAACCCAGACACAGAGAGGCATTAGAGAAGATAACATTGCTTGGCTATCCATCCTTGTCCTCAGTCAGCAAAAATGGCTTTCTTTTCTCACGTTTTATTAGGCACAGATATTCAGGAAACCCTTCTGTTCCAATCTCTAACTGAACCCTGCAAAAGAGCTCAGATACAGCCCCCTTCAGAGAGCACTCTTAAATATTTTGTCCCTTTTCATACAGCATTTCTGCAAGTTCTCCTTGCTTTGCTCCTCCATATAATATTGCCAGCTTGCCTTTTGTTGAATGTAACGATTGTCGTAGGTAGCTAAAGGAGGGGCCCCCTCACCCTCAGTCTTTTGTTTTAGTTTAGGTATATCTAGCACAATGCTGCTGAAGGTGATTTTGACTCGAAGAAACATTAGAAGACTGTCCTGATTTCTCCTTCCTAGAAAATCCCTGGAGTTCAGTATATGTGTACCCCTTCTATTAAATTGCAGTAACTATAATTATTTGAGCATTTTTTTCCATAAAGTGTAAAATTTAAATTGTGGAACTTATGGTTATGGAGGCCAAATGTAAAAGGGGGCTCCAAAAGAGATTAAATGTAACCTTGAAGGACAGTGCTGTCAAGAACAAGATATAATCTGGACTTTAGAAAAGTCCTGATATTGCTGAGTGCCTGAAACTCGGTGTGAATAGTACAGGAAAATCCTTCTATGCTTGTTTCTCCTCCTGCAGATGTCTATGTGGGATCACCACAGAGAGAAACTAATGGACAGATGAGTCCTGCATCTGTCCCAGTATGTCTGCTCTTAATCTGAAACTTTCTGTATATGCCAAAATAGGCAAGTAATCAGAGTCTGCTCTCAGCCAGCTACAGGAACGTGAGCTTTTGAAGACAGTAGAACAAGAAGTTTGATTGGACAAGAAAAAAAATTATTAAAATGTTATCTTTCAAAAGAAAAAAAGTATTCCTTACTGGGTGTTGTCCTTGTGTGTGTGTGAAAATGTGTCTCATTTGATTAGCTCCAGTATTTGTTGAAATTTTTTCTCCCTGTGCCTTACATTCTGTCTCTCACATAAAGACAACTTTTGAGCCCCCTCATATTGAAAATAAAACTGAACTTAAATTTGTCCCTTAAAGACATTAAGAAAGAAGGTCCTCACCAACTGAATCTCTTAGTAATGCTTAAGGATATCTCCAGAGGAGAAGTTCTTGAAACTGCTATGACTGAGACAATAATCAGAATTAAACTTTTCAGGTAACCAAAGATTGCAGTACCTCAGCAATAAGGTTCACAGAGATTCAAACAGTCTTTACCGTGGACACGACTTTAACATGTCAGGCTTTTAACCACTAGATAAGAACTAACATGGTATGGTGAAGGACAGACAGAAGTCAAAAGCAAGCACACTAGTCAAATTTGCCTTTGCCCTTCAGACAGTGAAATTGCTAAAAGCCTTTCTGATTGGTTAAAAGAAATGCAGGTCTAAAATGGATGGAATGGGTTATATCACAGGTGTTCAAAAGATGGTATTTAAGTGATCTTTTTGTCTTGAAAGCCAAAATACCAAAATTCTAGGGGTAGTAATGATGACACAACTCCTGCCAAAATGTGCAAAAGCATCTATTGGTATTTGCAGAGATACACAAACCTTTGAAAATCTTCAACAATGACTCTAGGGGGTTAATTCGGCTACTGAAGTATAATGGGTTAAAATACTTTTTTTTTTTTTTTAATCTTGAACTTTTGAAAAAATGCAATGAGTAACTACCCATGTTGAGGTTGGAGAAAAGGGCTACTAAGATGACTAGAGAATTGGGAGACAAACCTTTAACAGAAGCTAAAATGAGGCGATATTGTTTAATGTAGCAAAACAAAGAGCACGGCTGGCTTTGGGCTGTCTTTAATACATTGGGGCAGTGAGTACCAAGGAAAGAGGAAGGTCCATTTTGTACCCTGGTTTGAAAACCTTGCAAAACTCATTCAGTGACAGCTGTATGCAGAGCGACTCTGGGTACAATCAATCTGATCTCATTGTGCGATGAGTTAAGCTTATCAGCCTTGCTGTGCATCTTCAGAAACTGCCCAGGCAGCCTGTTCAAGTTAGGCCTTATGTTAAGGAGCTCGCAGATGCCTTTCTTTCAGTTGTAGGGCCAAAGACCTTCTCTCCAGCATGCACAAGCCTTCCTCTTCAGCTTAGAGACTTGAATCTGAAAGTTGTAGTGCCCTTAACTCTGAATTTACAGAGCTTAAAATCCATGCTGATTATGGATTTGCTAATTTGGTCTGTTGAAAAAACCCCAAAACCCACAATAGAACAAAATGAGAGAGTTCTGCAACTGCTATCTGCTAATCTGGTGGATACAGAGGGCCATGACCCCTCAGCTGGAGCAGTCTCTGAGCAAAGCCAGAGCAGATCTGATCTCTGTGTCTGTCGAGGTTTATGAGTGTACACCTTTACTCTCTTTCAGTGCTTCTCTTGTGCCCTTTCTTAAAAGATTTTCCCCACTGAGCGCACATGGAGGCAGCCTTGGGAGTTCATTGTTAAAAGTTAATGTCTGGAGATTGAAACTTTCCATTGTCTTGATTCTCTTCCCTTTTCCTATTCCTGCTCATATACACATCTGCTGAATTCTAAAAAGCTTTTTGATAGTGACTTGAAATTCAAATATCCTCTTTCTTTTTGTTTTCTAGTCCAAGCCAACATTTAAATGCATTATTTTCTATTATAAAGAGCATATTGACAATTTAGGAAACATTGTCCTGCAGTGCAAATGCTCTGATATTACAAAACATTGCCATGTTCTCTGCATTGATCTAAATGATGGTGTTGGCACAAGAACCAATAGGTCTATAGAGGCCATGAATGAGTACAGATAGAAATGAGAAAATTTCTAATCATGAGAAGGAAATGATTCAGGAACAGCCTTCCAAATGAAGAGCTGGACCAAACTATCCAGTTTCTGGAGCAGAGAACATGATAATTTCTGCAAGTCCATGATGTAGTTACCCGTGCTGGGAGTGGAGGCGTGTCTCTGGTCATAAAGCCCATATCTACACAGAGTTGGAAGGAAAAGGTTATGTTTATTGCTCCTTGTTGTAACACTATGTGACTCTGTATCCTTCTTTGGGAGGGTGCTAAACTTGCAAAGAAGTTCCAGCACGCTTACCCAAGCCAAACATTTCCTTGGCAAATACCTGTTGCCAAAAGGAGACTTTCAGAAAGCTGGCCTGGGACCACACATCTTGGTGCACACAGGGGTGTCTGCCTCTAAATGAAGGTTTCATTTCCTGTGTGTTTTGGCCTCTGTATTGAGGGCAAGATATCACCTGTGCCGTTCCTCCTCTTGCTGCTGCAGATCCACTCTGCCAGCCTGCTTTGATACCCTCCTTCACGACCTCTGCAGCCATCAGTCTCCCTGTGCCTGATGACTAGCATTCAGAAGCCTGCCTCCGAGTCCCTGTCTCCAATAAAGAATTGCTTTAACCTTATCAAATGGAAGTGGAATTTAAAATGACTTAATGTTTATTTGTTGACAGGCAAGAATATTGCCTAAATTGACTGTTGCAGCTCGAACGCAATGCTGTAGGACCAAGTCATCACCTCTTGTTGACCTTCAGTGAAATAATGTCAAGTTTGGGGAAAGGAGATATTATTTTGGCCTCCCTGGATGTATGGATAGCATTCTTATTTTGAAGTTTTATACAACAAAGTTATATTTGATATTTGCATAATTCAAATAGATGAAATCCTCAAACAGGCACAGAAGACTTAGTTTTGTTAACTTGGGATGCAGCCATTCCCATCTCTCATGCAAATGGCAAATACCTTTCCTGTAAGTATACTTTAAAGATTCATTTCTTTCTCTAATCAAGTGGTGAAAACCTACCCACGGGAGCCAGAATTGATTTCTTTTCCCTTCTGGCTGAATAGAAAGCAGAGACCTTATTTGGGTTAACTCCCACCACAAAATGTAAGGTTAACCCTTCCATGTGCTGGGAATCAGCTGGATGTGTTCCTGTTTGCTGCTCCAACACACAGTGCAGTCATCCTGCAAATGTCGCCATCAGCTCTGCTAAGCTCAGGAAAGCTCTGCCCATTGTCGACAAGAATCTATTTCCACTGAAGCCCTGACCTTGAAAGCTGGTTTTTAAATTTCCTCCTGGGCCTTGGATGCTGTAATTGATTATGGTTGTTTTGGTTTCAGTCTTTAACGATCAAGGTGAAGAATTGCTCCCATATTTGTTAAGATGTCAGGAGGAAGGCAGCTTCCCCACACCACACGGATGGCGTCAAGGACCCGCAATGGACTCTTGAAAGCCTTCCACAAAGCACTGATGTTTTTGGTTGGAAATTAAAATCAGACAGAAATGCTCCTCTCTCAGAGCTGGCACCTGTGCCCTGCTCTCTGTGGGCGACCTCTTGGGGCATGAGAGAGCTCCACTGCATTAATGCAATTTAATGGGCATCAGTGGAGAATTAAAGGTATCTGATGTCGGTCCAAGTAGTCTTGGGGAATAGTCCCTCACACTATGTAGTCTGAGCCCATGGCTGGGGCTCCTGTCCATAGCAGTGCTTAGGTGAATTTCCCTCTCTCCTTACTACTGGATTGTCCTCATAGCTTTGTATGCTATTTTCTGGTTCATCTTCTTAGTAATAGAACTCTGCATTTATTTTCTGTCTTTCAGATATATCACTTCTCACTTCAGTTGTCTTATATTAGTTGAAACTGATAGTCTGACCCCTTGGCTACTGTGCTTCTCTGAAACACTTCCTAGTGCTTTCATCAAAAGCAGGATGCTCTGCTACATTCTAATGAAGAGTTGCTTTAAAAACAAACAAAGAATAAAAAGAGGGGGGAAAAAAGTATTTTTCTTGGTAATTTGGGATGCTTCATTTTCTGGTTCTTTGTCTCATGCAACACAAAGTGGTCATTGGGGAGGGATTTTTTTTCTCTGCACTGAAAATAAATTTATGGTGTGCTCTCTGCCTCTTCTGCCCATTAGCCTGCCCCGTAGTAGAAAGCAGTAGGGGGGTCAGCTGCATTGAACAGCTCAAGAAAAGCCAAGATGTCCTGGGTTTTCCTCTTGTATTAAAGGAATATTTTAGTCTGTAATTGCCACTAATTGGTAAACAGTTCCTTAAATGTATACACATTGTGGTATTTGACCTCTAAAATTCCTAGTGTGGGAATGCACAGAGTAGCAAGCAATGAGCTTGCTCTGGTGTCTTGGTTCCTTCATCAGACACCAGCTGCCTTTCATGAATGAGTTTAAAAGTTCAGCACTGTGGTTCCCAAGAGCTTTTGATCAGTCTGGCTTAACCATTTAGTTAAGCCTTGCATTGCCCCTTCAAAACTCTGAGTTGCCTGCACACTGGGGCAATACCTGATAGCAGCTCCAACAAAGGAAGCAGTAGACTGAGATAGACTCTCTCTGCTTTTCTGGGGGTTCATCTGAAAACAGATGAATGTGTCTTTTTGACACCAGGGAATGATGAATGTGTATGTGTATATACAGATACATATATAGAGTATTGACTAATTAGGAGTAGCCATTCTCACCAAACCATTGGTCGTATCTCAAGGCATGTTCCACATGCTGAGCAGCTTCCTCACACTTTGGAGCTACAGCAGCCCAGAACCATCTTGGCTGGCAACGTATTGCATTTTATAAGAAAAGCAGCACAAAATAATAGGGCCTGAAACAATTGCTTGGTCTTTGTGTATCTGGAAATTTTGGAGATTTCTTTTCAGTTTTGAGGTGAGTTTTTGCTTTGGTTGGTTGGTTTATTTTCATCTTTAAGCAGGCTCAGCTCAGGGGGCCCCAGCTCCCATCCTGAGTAGCCACATTTTGGAAAAAGCCTAGTTCAGCAAAAGCCCCAAGTACGTAGAGAGTGAGGCAAGCACCATGCTTGTTGGAGTGTACTGGAGATCAGAGCACTGAATTCAGTAGGAGCTAGAAGCATTTCAGACTTTTGGTGACAAAAGTCTTGTTGACTGAACTCTACTAAACTCTACTTTCAAGTTATTTCAGGTCAGGAATAATTGCTGTCTTTACATCACCATTTTCAATTCTTTATCCCTTGAAGCAACACTGAGAAAGTCAGTGTCCCTAAGGTTCAAATCTTCTTTATTTAATTTTCCCACTATTTAATATATCAATGGTTCTGATCATTTTTGCTCAATGTGGTTTTGAGGAGAAAATTCTGAGGCATGAAAAAATCTGTTTAAAGTAAAACATCATGCTTTTGATCCGAGGACTGATGATCTATAGGAGGAATAGAAACAAAAATCTCATGATAACCCCTCTGCTTTCCTAAAATAGAAAACCTGCCTAGTTAATGAATATAAATGAATGTACATTCACTTCCTTTTTTTTCAGGTTACTAAAGCTGATTAACATTAGGTACCACAATTTATTTAAAGCAGTTGAGTAATTATTCTGCTTCCTATCCCATGAACATGCAACTTATTTATTACTGAGAGTTCAATTTTTTATTTTTTTTTTTAAGTGTATCCTTGAAATCACATTGGGGACCTGTCTTTGTCATAATCAGAGTTTTAAAATAAGTATTTTACAATGAGTAATTCTGGTATACAAGCAAAGAAGAAAAATTGGGCAATGCTATAGAAATTCAATAAACTGTGATGCATTGTCTTACAGGAAAGTACCTGAAATCCTTAGGAGCGAAGTAATGTATTGACAATTTGGGGTTACACAAGTAGAATTCAATATTCAGCATAATTAAATTAGAAATTGATAGCTTCAGCAAAACAAAACAGTTTTTCATGTAAAATTCAAAACGGGTTAAGCTACTTTGCTTTCTTGTGACACTGGGTGGATCAAGGTGCTTTGGCTGAGAGTTATTTTCCAGCAGATCATCATAAAGTGACTTGTATGTGTTGGCCTTTCTTGTTGTATTAGTCTAATGAGAATTTATTCTCTGCTTGCTAGTAGAGGCTGCCATAGTTTCTGCCATGTTGTTAGTTATGCCAGGCAGGTTAAGTTAGTTTGTCTAGGTCTTATCTTTGCTAAAATTGCACTTCCCTTAGAATCATAGAATGGTTTGGGTTGGAAGGGACCTTAAAGATCATCCAGTTCCAACCCCCCTGCCATGAGCAGGGACACCTTCCACTAGACCAGGTTGCTCAAAGCCTCATCCAGCCTGGCCTTGAACACTTCCAGGGAGGGGGCATCCACAACTTCCCTGGGCAACCTGTTCCAGTGTCTGACCACCCTCACAACCTTCTCTCCAACTGTCCATCCTCAGGACTGAGAAAGGCAGAGGAGTGAGCAGATAATGGCTGCAGCTGGAGGTGGCCAGGAGCTGTGCAGTTGTGGAGATTTTGCAGGCTTGTTCCTTGTCCTTTTTGTTAACTTTGATCAGATGGCTGCTGAACAGAAATCCCTTTAACCTGGTTAAAAGTTGTTCTCTTAAGTTTGCATAGTTTGAGATACTATCGGAGTCTCCTTTGGGCTGGGAGAACTTTAATTCCTCATGCTTGGTAATAGCCTGTAAGGGCATGTAAAACTGCGTGTGAAAGAAAAGAAACACTGAGATTCTTAAACACAATATGACTATTGTAAATGTTGTGTCACCACTTTATATTAACTATCACTTCAATACAAAAATTCTATTTCAGAATTAATGACAAAATCATAGGTATCTCTAGCCAACATAAAGGAAACTGCTGACCTGAGCACTGTAACAGAGCAGAGAGTTTCAGTATTAGGTCTGCCTTCCCACAGGAACCCATGCATTGTTCTCATTAATATTTGCACATTTTGTGTATCTACCCATAGAGGAACATACACCACTTAAAAGCTGGGGGAAGATTAAAAAAATATCTGGAAGTTTCCCCACCAAAGCACTTGAACCTCATCTAAAGAGTTTTATGGGACGGAAAGAAGTTCTGCAGCTGATGAACTTTATGGCAAAGTTGCATTTCATCCTCAGACCAGTTGTAAAGAGACAAAGTAAAAGTGAAACTTCTACATTCTGCAGATGTGCAGACAATTAATGAATAAAATGTAATTCTGCAAGCAATCTATTATACTGTAATAACAAATTAAAAACATTCAAAGCAACTGGATGCTGCTCATCTAGAATCACCAACTTCTAACCGGTAGCCTATCCTGACTTAGCAGAAGCAGTACTGATTTATAGAAGTGTAGCTACTTCAGTGACGTATCTTGTCATTTATCTATTACATGGTAGGATTTTGGAGCCCAGTCTGAGACCAGGGGCCCATTATATTATACACTGTACAGACAAGAAGAAAGAATGTCTATGTCAAAACATACACAATCTACATATTTAGAACCAGAAAGAATGGTAAAAAGGAAATTTGACATATACAGTTGGTCTTCTCTAGCTTTTATTAGCACAGCTGTTGCATATTAAGTACAGGTATTAAATATTTTGGTGCATTAGATGTATGTGCTTTATGCATTTAAGATGGCAGGTTTCCCGTGACATGTAAGGGTGTAGGCTTATAATTTCTAATAAATCTGCAGTTTCATGTGCAAAAGAATTATATGGAGTGTAGAAAAATTAAGAGAGCAATGAAGCTGTACAGTTTAATTCAGGCACACATCACTCCACAGGAATAGCCATTTGTGTGAGTGATGGGGATGTCACTTTAATGCTTGCTGCACAACCAAATATTTTGGACTTTTCTTGAAAAGTCCAACATCTGATGCTAATAGTACAGGTTTTCTGAGCCCATGATATCAAGATGTGAAGAAATGAAGCTGAAACCTCTCCTTCCTTTCCCCTTCTTTCTTTACATCTTCCACCCATGTGCCGGTTCAAGGTCAATCAGCAATGAACTAATGTGCGGGATCTTTAAATGGGATGAATGCGAACAGTTTACTATTGACACTTGATCTGAGACCAAACGTGAGTAATTAATCAGTTTTTGAAGACTGATCTTCCTTTTTGCCCTACCTGCAATCCCTTTCTCCTCCCTGGCTGAACAGCTGTCTCTGAGTATGTACCTGCAGATAATATGAGAAACGGCTTTGAAGCTTTCTCTCTCTGAATATCTTCTCTGCCTTTAATTTGGGAGTTTATATGTGGAAAATATGATTATATAGGCTGTGATTTGACAGAGAGTGTTTTCCTCTTGAATGCCCATAAGACCAAAAGTGATGGCAAAGTGTCCACCACTTTATGCTTCAAAGACAACTTCCTCTTTGTAGCTTATAAAATCCTATAAGCCAGGAATGTCTCACGTTCATAAAATCTATGGCTCCCTCTTGCATCCTAGCCATAATAGGTTTTTTACGGCTCTTGTGCTCTTCCTCAAGCAGGCAGGACAGTCGCCTGAAAACAAGCACCAAATCTGTTGACCAGAGGTATATGCACAGTCTGACTGAGGAAGAGGTAATATTGTCTGCTCTCTTGTTTTGGAGCCAGGCCTAATAGGACTTTTTAATTCTCTGGTTGGAGAAAGAAATGGCAGCTTCATAAAGCCATATTACTTGTTAACTGTTACAGATGAAGATAATCTGAAACACAAGAACTATCAATAACGGAAAGCACT
Source organism: Antrostomus carolinensis (assembly GCF_000700745.2). Lineage (NCBI taxonomy): Eukaryota > Metazoa > Chordata > Aves > Caprimulgiformes > Caprimulgidae > Antrostomus > Antrostomus carolinensis. The sequence continues at coordinate 6,047 of NW_010325106.1, read as the reverse complement.
GGGCAGAAGAAGATCTTCTATACGGGAAATTGCCCATCCACAGCATACTAAAGATTTTATTCCTTTCATAAGTCAGGATTCTGACTTCACCCAAAGCTTTTATGACTTCAAATTTTTATCCTACTGTCCAGCTGCCTGTTTGTTACTTTTCGAAAACCAGTTAAGGGTTTTCTTTTTAAAACACCTTTTCCTTGCCCCAGCACTGTACACCAAAGTATGTGCATATATACTTTGCTTACAGTCTGGTCAGGGTTACTTATGATATAACTTACTTGCAATTAAGGTTCTAAAACTGAAACTAGATTTTCCCCGTCACAGTTATGGAGCAAACAGCGATTTTCTCAGTGCTCAGTAGTAAGCAAACTCTATCCCTCACTCTCCCCTTCTTCCCACAAATCAAAAGTAAATAGGATTTAATTTCATTCCCCCAGCCCCTACCTTAAGTTGTTCTGTCTCAATGGCACCATCACTGTGATTTTATTTAACGAGTTTCGTTCTTTACACCTTGTGAAGTAAACATGTTTAGTAGCAATAACTTTGCTAAATTTGTAACCCTTGCACTCAGGGAATGTGCCCCCAGGTCCTCTGGTTTTGCTGTGGAAGGATTGGACAGAATTTCAGATGGTGTAGCCAGAAGAAGAACAACAACCTTCTGGGTGTCTTTTTTCATTTCCTTTAAAAAGCAGCAGAAATTATTTCAATGACACACACACAGATTTGTGTTGCAGAATAGCTGGAAAGAGGGTTTCCTTCCATTTGTATTCATGACAGCTTCTACATATCCAACTATCAAAAGCTATTATGAAGAGCTGTATTGTAGTGTAGATAGATTTTTATGCTTGTCGTAATGCAGATCTATAGGTAAATTTGTCAATGATACATCCACTGTCATATTGCCACATTTCTTACAGAAAATATTATTGAATGATAACTACAAGTTAAATATCCTTACTGTGTAACTCTGAGTTTGTGGGTGCTTGGTTTAAAGAATGTTTAAATTATCAGGGTTTTTCCAGTTTGGAGCAAATCTAGAAACACAACATTTAAACCAAAAGTAATTTACTGGGCTAGTTACTTTCTACATCCCGTTTTTTAATAAGGTATGCACAGTCCAACAAGCTTGTTTCTATGACTTCCAGTGCTAGATTTTTCCTTCTTCCCATTTATATGTGACTTGTCCAGCTCGTGTTAGCAGCTTAATTCTGGAATGAATTTTGACAGGTTGATGAAAATCAACCCTCCTTGATTCCCCATTTGAAACTGGGGTTTGTTTGAGCTCTAAGGCTGTCTTTAAAACCTAAAAAAGAAAAATCCTCTGTGTGCTTTTGTTAGACAGTCTCCCAATGAAAGGAGTAACTTCCTCCATTTCTTCAGTCTTTTGGTTCTCATCTTGTCCTCCGTCCCATGTTTCTACATTCCCTGTTAGGAGCTGAAATGGAGCTGAGAGTGGGGTGACCATGCAGTTATAGGTAGGGGTGACCATGCAGTTATAGGAAGGGAATGTGAGGGAAAGAAATGGGGAGGGTCACCCATTTGTTTCAGAACTGGAGCTCGGGGTTTTTTCTTATCAAACTGGAGATACTTAAAACAACAATTTTGCTGTTTAATTCTTTTTTTTCATAAAGAATAAATAAAAGTTATTGGTCTCTTTAGCTCAGCACTTAGGAATACGAAGCCCCTTTATCAAGAAGATAAAGCCAAAATGCATGGCTGTGATGGTTCGCTCTGATCTGTGAAAACAACAGTTGAGGTGTCCCCTGTTCCTCCCACATCATAAACAGCAAACCCATTTGGGCAAGGGAGAAGGAAGAACTGAGGGCACAGCCTGGTTTTGGGGCTCTCCAGGTTGTATCACATCTGTGGTGACCCCTCCTTGTGCCCCCTAATACACTCTAGTGTCACTTCTCACATGCTCAAGCCGAGAGGCATATACCTGCTGTGGTACCAGAAATTGCTGCTGTTATCCTTGACCTCTGACTAATTTCCTTTTGAAACATAAAAATGACATCAACCATTGTCTGAAAGACAAACTAGGTGATGCCAAGAGGAAAAAGAAATCAACATTAAAAGCTACCCCACCTCTGCTGAGGAAAAGTCTAGGAGAGGGCTGGGAGTGCTGGGAGCACTGGGAGCAGGGTGCCCTGGGGAGGTGACAGGGTCCAGTCACACCAGGAAGTGACTGGAATGGAATGGAACAGCTCCGCCATCGCAAGTCAGTTGCTGCATGTTGACTTGTCCTGTGGGCGGTTGGGGAGCCACCCAAAAATTGCCCGTGTGAGGTGTGTGACAAAAGACAACTGCTATTGCCCTCACATGGTGCTTTCCCAGAGTCGGGAGCCCAACACTGTGACCTTTCTCTGCAGTGATTTACAAGGCCTGGTGCCCCGGGGCCCCCCCAAGCCGCTCTATCACCCCCCTCCTCAGTAGGATGGGGAGGGGAGAAAACAAGATGGAACAAAAACCCCAAACCTGTAGGTTGAGACAAAAGGCAGTTTAATAGAAACAAAGCAAAGTTGTGCACGTAGGAGCAGAAGAACAAAATATTTATTCTCTACTTCCCATCAGCAGGTGATGTTTGACCACTTCCCAGGAAGCAGGGCTTCAGTGTATGTGTAGCACTTGCTCCAGAGGAAATGTTGTAAATAACAAATGCCCCCCCCTCTCCCCTCTGTTCTCTTTGCTTTTATTTCTGAGCAGATGTCATATGGTATGGAATATCCCTTTGGTCAGTTTGGGTCAGTTATCCTGGCTATGTCCCCTCCCAAGACCTTCCCCAGCTTACTGGGGGGGAAATGTTGGAGAGCCAGCCTTGGTGCTGTGGAGCACTGCTCACCAGTAACCAAAACACTGGTGTGTTATCAACACCTTTACAAAGCACAGCATCTGAGGGCTGCTCTGGGGAAAATTAACTCCGTCTTAGCCCGATCCAATACACCTGGTTTTCAAATCTATATGTATTTGTCTGCTTGAACACATGAACAGCCAGCGAGGTACCTACCCAATGTGGTCTGGCAGTGTTGAGTTGGATCTACCCACGACTCTAAGCCTGCTGCATGTGAGATTTCTGTTAGGTCCCTGCATCTGTTTCTGAATTCATTTGCCTCTCCCAATCACTCCCTGTCTTTGCAGGCTCCATCATAGCTTCTGGTTTGAAAAAAAAATACAAAAAATCTGAAAACTAGATAATTTCTGAGACGATGCATAGTTTCCCTGCTGAAGGACTTGCACTCTGAAGAAAAAGGTATAAATCTAGTGAGAGGAGCCTTTCTCTGTGCTTCTTTTCCCAAATTGCCCTGCAGTTAAACTACTACTCCATGTTCCCTGTTGTTCAGCTCCAAGTACAGTACATACTATGGCAACAGCGTTCAAGATGAACCCAAATTAGGTCTCTGTCTGTGAGGGAGAGAAAATAAAAAGAGCAAACTAGTTTAATTACTCCCCATTCCGATGTAATTCAGTTGCATTGCACTAAGAAAATAAATGCTGCTGGGATGTTATGAGACAATTAGTAAGATAATGGAAAATAGTTAATACCCTCATGTCTGTGAAACAATGCTCTCCCCTCTGCTTCCGAGTAGTCTTGAAAGGGTTTTCTGAATTGTGTTTTCAAGTAAGAATATCTTTTCCCTTTGGAAATATAACAAAATCCTATCACAGTCCAAAATGGTTATTTACAGTTTGGAAATCATAAAGTTCAAAGAAATCACCTTGGTCCTGAGCCAGCCCCAGGGCACAGATCCAGGCGCTGTGAGAATACCCCTCCCGTGGGAATGAGGAGTGATAGGTGCACTTTCTCACCTGGCAGTTCTGATTGTGCCCTGTGTTTCCTAGCAGGCACATCTAAACGCATCCTTGGGCTTTTCACAGTGGCCATTTGAAAGATTTCATTAATATCTCAGGCTCTCACAATAATGTCACAAGTATCTTCCTTGATTATGTTCAAGATGGAGGACTTTTTTCTCATCCACTGTGACAGCAAAGTCAGAACAGCAAATTTACCAATAACTTGTCAGTTTATCTTCCCAGCACCTGGCACCTGTAAACGCACTTGCCCCTCGGCTGTGGGGTCTGAGACTCAGGCTCTGATCCCAGCTCCTCTATCGTCCTGCTGAGTGACCTTGTTCAAGCTGTATGGTCTCCTTGTGCCTCGGACACTTCTGCACCGTAGGGATAATGATTTTTGACTCCTTTGTAAGTGGGTTTTATTTCCTCCAGTAGAGTCCAATTATCCTGGCTTTTGCCACTGCATGAATTACCAGCTACCAGCACCCGTGGGCACAGCAGGGTGAGCTTGAGCACATGTGTGGGCATTAACACAGATTTCCCCACTTCTCCTGTTTTGAAGTTCTTCCCTTGGGGTAAGGAGTTTGGGGATTTTTTTCTGTGTGTTAGTCTCTCAGCTGCACAACTCCCATTAAAAGTCAACCTCCCTGTGCAACTTGAATGAAAAAAAGATCCTGTTTAATATGAGATTAGTTTAGGCTTTTGTACTTGGTTTCCTTGGGACTCTAATGGCACTCTGAAAAAGAAAATCACCCCTGAGAACATCTAGCACTTTGGGTTTCACATAAATGTAATCCAATTACCCCAGTCTAGGCCATGCAGAACTATTTGGTCTGAGGTATACATCAATCTAGGGGAAGTACAATATACTGAACTGAAAAGAAGGCCGATTGGGCATATTTCTTAATAGCATAACACAATGCAATTGCCAAAGGAAAGGCATATGCTTCTGTCCTGCATTACTCAGTGCCTGAACTGAGTAATTTGCAGGGGGAGAGGGAGTGAAGTCCTTGCAGGGAGGGATTTTAGAGGTATCTTCCCTGGAGGCCAGTTTTATAAAGGCATACCATCTGGTGCATTCAAAATGCAAAAAGATTTGTTCTTCAGAAGTCTAAGCCAGGGATAAAAGTCCATCCCTGCCAGGGATGGCTTAGCAGTATCCAGAGAGAGGGATGAGTTTTATCACAAACAGCAAAATTCTCCTTTTCCTCCGCCCTTAACCTCTAATTCAAACATCAAATAGACTGATCTTACTGTAGCCGCTGGTTTCTGTAATGAAAGTTTCTGATGTCCTTGCTTACTGTGAACTGAGCAATGAACTGTTTCATTACTATTTCTGCTTTGCTTCCAGGCACCTTCATTTTACACAGAGGTCAGAAAGGGGTTAAACTCAAACGCTGACTTTATCCCAAGCAAAGTCTGCGCTGGGGCTCCAACTGTCTGCTGCTGCGTTGCGTGCCTTGAGCAGCAGTCAGGCGACTGCTGTGGTTGAGAACAGCTTATGGCTGCTCTCAGTATCAGCCTCAATATTGGCATCTCTCAGGCCTGAGCTGTAACGATCGAGTCTCTTTGCAGAATTAAGCAGAATTAACAGTTCCTTCTGGAGGAACGGTTCGACCTTTATCTTCCCTTGGAGACACCGCTGTCTCTGGTGGTGGAAGCCCTCACTGTCACAATGGAAGCTCTCTGTGGTGGCTGGAGGCTTGCAGGAGGTGGCTCATGCTTTCTCCAGGCACAAGCTCTTTGGGGCTTACAGTGTGCTTAACACTCCAATTGGATGGGCTCAGGCTATTCACAAACTGACCAACAGAATATGCTGTCGAAGTAGAAGTTCAGAGTTTACAACAAGAGGTGGTGTAGCCCCTGGATAAGAAAACATTATTGCATCGTGCCTGAATACTGAGGAATGTGATCACAGCCCTGCGGCTCCTGGTGTAGCTCGTGGCTGTGGGGTGAGTTTCCCTCTGGACGCTGGGTCTGGGACCCATAAGACAGGAACCTTGAAATACTGAGCAGTTATGCTGACCTCTAACTATCAGTGCCGGTATATCTGCGCCTGCACAAAAGCAGCAAGACAAGTGCTGTGGGCTGGGCCTGCTTTTGCTCAGCAGAGTATAATGCTCCTGTGGCTCCCCAGGTCTCAGGTGTGCTGTGTGTACAGCGATGTGGTCCCCATGGACTACTCTCCTGTAGCCAGTGTCCTGGCAGCCCTGCTCCTCACTGTTCCTGTCTGCAGGGATCTGGGAGTCCTGGTGGACAGCAGG
>NW_010325105.1:0-6654 GCF_000700745.2 Antrostomus carolinensis | reverse complement strand
GGACATTTGCAGGACAACAACTGCAACAGGATGGTTTAGAGTATAAATTAGTAACTTATTTTTACCCTTATTTTTACCCTTTTAAGCAGTAGCTCAGTGGAAATTACCTTGTGTGCACAGAAGAAATGGCCTGTGTATATAATTTTATTGTTACGTTTTAGATAAATCTGTGAAATTATGTAGTTGTGTACCCACATGTAGAATTTCCAATGCAACATCAATATAAAGGCAAATAAATATGTAATTATAAAGTAATGCTGATGAAACTTATTTATATAGGATTTTCACAAGTGTATAGTGATGTTTTCAGGCAATGAACTATTTAATGAGGCAAATAAAAAAATAAGTATAAGGGTTTTAAGGAATAAGTAATAATAAGTATAAAGTAAATATAAGTAAATAAATATAAGTAAAAATAAGTATAAGGGAAGCGAAGGAAAAGAAAAGAGAAGAAAAGAGAAGAAAAGAGAAGAAAAGAGAAGAAAAGAGAAGAAAAGAGAAGAAAAGAGAAGAAGAAAAGAAAAGAAAAGAAAAGAAAAGAAAAGAAAAGAAAAGAAAAGAAAAGAAAAGAAAAGAAAAGAAAAGAAAAGAAAAGAAAAGAAAAGAAAAGAAAATGAAAACGTGAAAAGAAGAGACGAGAAAAGAATAGAAAAGAAAAGGCGAGAAAAGAAAAGACGAGAAAAGAAAAGACAGGACGAGAAAAGATGAGAAAAGAAAAGACGAGAAGAAAAGAAAAGAAAAGAAAAGAAAAGAAAAGAAAAGAAAAGAAAAGAAAAGAAAAGAAAAGAAAAGAAAAGAAAAGAAGAGAAAAGAAAAGAGGAAAAAAAGTCTTTTGCATTTAGAAACTTACTACTAGAATCTTATGCATACAGAAGTGGGAGGGAACCTAAAAGAAGAAATTATTTGACCCTCCTTGATACACCTATGGTTTTTGGACTGAGGCATTTCTGTCCTATTCCTAGTTGATTACAGCACTCTGCACATCATTACCTACCCACTAGACCTGTCTATTTGCTGATCCTAGTTCAACAGCCTTCCCCCACTCCTCAAAAAGCCTGACAGCCTTTGAACAACTGAAAGTCTGGGTTACCTGCAGAAGAAAATCTTGGATATTTTCTGTTTATATCTGTGGTGGTTTAGCCCCAACCAGCAACTAAGTACCACCACTCACTCACTCCACCACGGTGGAGAGGGGAAGAGAATCAGAAGAGTAAAAGTGAGAAAACTTGTGGTCTGAGCTGAAGACAGTTTAATAAGTAAAGCAAAAACTTCATGTGCAAGCAAAGCAGAATAAGGAATTCATTCACTACTTCCCATTGGCAGGCAGGTGTTCAGCCATCTGAGCAGGGCTCCATCACATGTAACAGTCACTTGGGAAGATAAAAGCCATATCTCAGAACGTGTACACCTTCCTTCTTCTTTCCACAACTTTGTATGTTGAGCATGATATCATATGGTGTGGAATATCCCTTTGTCAGTTGGGTTCAGCTGTCTCAGCTGTGTCCCCTCCCACCTTCTTGTGCACTTGCAGTCTAGTCACTTGTGGGGTTGTATGAGAAGCAGAAAAGGCCTTGACTCTGTGTAAGCACTGCTCAGTAGTAATGAAAATATCTCTGCATTATCAAGACAGTTTTCAGCACAATTCTAAAACACAGAAAAGAAAGAAAATTAACTCTATTCCAGCCAAAACCAACGCAATAACTGCTCTGGATATCTACATGATTCCAGCAGGTGGAAGGGGGATATTGCTCTTCATCTACCACCATTTCACATCTATCCACATCTCCACAGACATACTTCTCTACAGTGCTAGGACATGTACTGTGTATGAATGTGCTGGGACATTCTTCTGTCACTGTGAAGACTTTTATTTGGGTGACAGAGTATTGTTTTGGGTGGGGTGAGTGGGAGATTCCACTTTCTTCTTGAGTTGTGGTACATATTATCACCTCGTTCCTGGATGTTATAACCCAAGACCAGATCAAATTAGCATCTTGTGGGTTCTAAGACTAGTTCTAGAAAGCAGCCATTTGTTTCCTGCAAAGCTTTTATCTTCGTGTCTCATGCTGGCGAGGCACTAATCCAGCCTATGTGTGACTAGCTAAAATTCCTATAGTTTCTGTCCATCCTAATTTTGCAGCTTCTCTAATCTCACTTAACCTTTCCAGAGTCTAATCATTATCCTGCTTATGTTGATAGTCCAACCCTAACACTCACTTTATGAATGTTACCCAATGAAGATTCCGAATTTTTCTCTTTTCCTGTAATATTTTTGTGTTTTTTTCATTTTATAGAATCCTTCACACACTGTGCTACTCTCCAACCTGTAATCCCTATTGTATCACTCCTATGAAACTGACAGTCTGACAATACTGTAACCCACTGATTATTTTCCTTTTACTGGGTTTATGAGATTCTTGTTTTCTCGGAGTTGCTTAACACTGTGGTTAACACCAAACACTGTGGTTACCTATTTTATATTTTAGGCTTTAAATTTCAGTGAAAAGGACACGTAAGACAGCCCTCTGTTCTGCCACTTAATATTGTTCATGCTAGTCAGCTGGCATTGCAGGCAGTCTAATTTTGCCTATGTTATTTATTGCCATTGTGATGTTTATTTCCCTCTTGACCTTTTCAGAATTGTATTGAATATTGTCTTTTTACTATCCTTCAATCCATATCCCTTGCTCCCTAAATTACATATATTACTATTTTTTTACCGCAGCTGCCCCTATTTAGGTTTATAGATATAAATTATGAATGCATTTGAAATATTAAAATGTACATGGTACGCTTGATTTATCACTATCACAGGATTTTTCACAAAAATCTCTAATTCAGAAATGTAATAATAAAATAAATACTATTGCTATATTGAACTATTCTGTTTGTTTGCATACTGTAGTGTGAAAGTGCAGTGGATTATAAACCATATCTGTTTACGATACAGTCGTAAACTTTACAACTAATAAATATATTATTTTTCTCCTCAATCACTGTGTACACACACACCTTTGTACGTACATTCCCACAGTTAAAATGGCAATAAAACCAATTAGTTGCTACAAAAGTCTCCCCTTTTTGTGTAAAATTATAGTTGTTAACCTTCAGTCAATTTAGCATCATGACTGCCTAAACTTCCTTTGTAATGACAGTTATAGTACTGTAAGTCTGCTGATGAAAACTAAATTAAGAGTTAAAGTATCTGAAAAAATTAAGCATAAAAAGTACATAGTTTTAAGCTGATGTCTCATCCGCTTTTTAAAAAAAGAGAAATTTTATTGCATGGAATAACAGTAACAAATTGCTACTACGGTATTCATAGTATTGCGTAGGAAAAACTCCAGGTGATTAGAAACTTTTATCAGTGAATGAGCATAAAATAAAGCTAAAGGAAGATAAGTAAAAACTTGTAAACAGTTTTTTTGTTTGTTTAGCTGTTTGGTTTTTTTTTTTTAATACAGTGTTTATACAAAGAAGTACAATGAGACAAAAAATACATTAGCTGTTAATGACTTACATGAACTGGTCTAGGATGTGAGACGTTATGTTGCAAAGTAATTTTACTTTGAATTTAATTATCAATAATGCACAATGCATTCATGGCATATCATCCTGGCATTTATTTTCTAAGAATATAGTGTTTTTTCAGGGGAGAGACAAGACTTGCATTTAGTTGGACTTGACTGGACACACATGCTGCTAACCTAGATCCACTGGGGTCTGACTTGTGCTACCAAACCGATTTCAGACTAAACAAGCATAGGAGCTACTTCAGTTTATTACATAATACAAATATCTGAGGCCAGACATAAACATAACTGTTTCTACAAAGGAACGTGAAACAACCTTCCGAAAGTGTTACTGCCATTTAGTTAGCCTTTGTGTTTACAAATTAAATTATGTCATCTATGTTGAAAGATTGATGATGTATTTAAACCCACTGGTTTAAACAAATAGCATTTGTACTCAAAATTAGAGCAAAGTTTGGAAAGGATGATCATTTTGAAATTTTGTTCTTCTAATACTAAATTCACCTTTTGTATCAGTTCTAAGATTGTTTAAAGCTCACTTGGAAACATGATACAAATTATGTTATAGTATAAGTTGTGGGGTTTTTTGCTTTTTTGGTTGGTTTGTTTTTTGTTGGTGTTTTGTTTTTTGTTTTTTTGTGGTTTTTTTTATAAACAGTATAGAACATTATAACTCCCTATTACATCCTCAGCTTAAATGTAATAAAATCTGGAAATGAAGGTCAATTTTCTCCAATACATTATTTTTGAATGTGCTAGTACTGAGCTAGCTGGATAGATCCAGAGTTATCTATACACTGGCAAATGAAGACTATGTGCAATGGTTAGGCTTCCATCCTTGCAATCCCGCAATTTACATGATGTCATGAGTTAGCAACTGTCTTCTTCATTTGTCTCTGTCAGAATAGATCATCAATAATATGCTTTCAAGGTTTCTCCATTATCCAGAAAAAAACAAAACCTTAAAAAATTGAAAAATGCAATGTTTCTTGAATTAACTAAAATGCCTGTAACTTATAATCAGACCTCTCCCTCCAATGAAATAAATATTTTGTTTCTGTCTAATGCAAATTCACAAAGAAAAACGTTCTTTGGTAGAAAAAAAGTTATTACACTGGAATCTCTTTTACTTATTTCAGTTGACCACAGCCCTTGTAGGGTGGTTTGTGAGAGCAGTGTCACAATCAAACTCTTTTTTGACATAAGAACTGCTACAAGTTATTGCTGGATATTGTATATTATCTATAGCAGCATTTTTAGTGTTTTATTTTTACTAAATAATATAGTTATTTAAGACTAAAATACATGTACTGAACAATTTTTTTGCACTTTTTAATAAATACTCTGAGTACTTGCTTATACACAATGATGTGTATATGAGAGCAAAATATCACCCTGATTTTATATTTTTTAATCTCTCAGGAGTAAATGTAAGTGTAAATCCTATTGTCAAATAACAAAACCAGCTCAGGATCCTGCATTGAAAAGGGAAGAAATAGTTACTATAAGTAACTACTTAAATTTAGAAAATAACTTCAGAAATGAGTGTGGTAAGCATTCCAGACACAGTCCAGAAAGGTTTGAATCAAATCCATATTAAACAATTTCTTTTACTTGTATTGTTAGTGTTTCTGAAGTTGAATTTCCATGATTTCCTAGAAATGACAGTTAAGTTATATTCTCAGCAAGTTCAGCATACTTAATGAATTCCCTGGGGAAGACAGAATATCTGTAGCACAATTAACTTCCCATTCTTATGTAAATTAAGAGTTTCAGGGTCCCTGATGGAAGCCTGCTTTTTTGCTACATTTAGCAAGCGTATGCTATTAAATGACACATGGAGCCTTGAGCTGAAATTTAGACTTCACTAATTTGTGCTGTGACATGTGCAAAACTTCTTTAGAGGAATGTGGAACATAGTTTTTTAAATGTACCTGATGAAATGGGGATTATTACCCCTGGCTAGACTGTAGTCAGCAGTCTGATTACCTTTGCCTTTCCTTGGTCTTAACAGAATAAGGGCACTGACACTGTTTTTACTCTTTTTATATTTCCTATAATATTTTTATGGGTTTGCATTTCTTTATTATTATTATCCAGTTGAGATTATTGATTTAAGAGAGAAAGAGTGCAATAGAGTGAGGGAGTATTTTAGATTGTATGTTTGCATTTATATGCATGGAATTAAATTTAATGCTGAAAATTTAATACTGAAAAGAGAAATAAACTAAGTAAGGTAGATAGGGTCCATGCAGCTCGTAAAGGAAAATAAAATAACATACATAAATTAAATAGCCTGAGTGAGATAGAGGAGTGAGAACACAATATCCAAAATGGAAAGAGGAATAGTTACTGAATAGTTTAAGCTTTATTGTTGCAAATAAAGCCCTTTGAGATCTTCAGATAAAAGGCATTCTGTAGATGCAAAGTATTATTGTCTCAGAGGAACAAAGCTATATGTCAGTTCTAAAACACTAAAATAGAATCATATTCAAGCAATATCCAGAGAGTGGGATCTGCCTGAGTGTTTTCTATCTAACTTTAAGTTAGCTAGCAAAATTCCCAAATCCAAGTTGGGTCCTAGCTTCCTGTACTTCATGGAACTTCCTAGGGAATGAGGAGGAGAATGTCTACTTGTTTTAGAGTATGTTATCAAGGGCCTTTTTCACTGCAATAAGGGTCAATAAGAAAAGGAGGAGGTCATAAATAAGAACATACAGGAACATAAACCTGACCAATAAATGATGGAGGCAGTGATGAGAACCAAGCCTGGCCAGTCATAGTAATTGGTGAGTGCATGTGGGAGTGTAAGAATGTTTGCCAGTGAGGTTATATGATTGAGGATCATGTCAGTTGGGAAAATAAGGGAAAAAGGGGAAAGCAGAAACAATATATACAGAGACACAGACCTGAAAAAAAACACTCATGAAGACAATGTCAAGGCACAAACCTCACCACTTACTCATTGATAGGCTATTCTGAAACTGCAGGCACCGCTTCTAGGAAGATTAACCTCCATTTTGCAACCAATAAGATAGTAAACCAGAGGAAACGTGAACTAGGAGAGGTACAGAAATTTATAAAGCCTTGTCTGTGGCTGTCTTTGTAGCCACAGCCATGG
>NW_010325104.1:36068-41662 GCF_000700745.2 Antrostomus carolinensis | reverse complement strand
ATTTAAAATAAGAACCTCATTTACAAAGTATTGAAATGTAGGTGTATACAACTAAAGAAAACAGAAGATAATTCTGCATATAAAGTGTTCACTACAAAACCTGTGGCCTAGTCTATTTATTATTGTCAACATGAGTTTTAGTGACTGCATCATTATTAAAGACATGGCTGTGAAACTCATAGAGAGTTAAACACTGAAATAATTGCCAGCAAGATGGCCTAATGGGAAAGATAGTATCTAAAATGGCTGAAGCATCTAGAATGGAGTTAAAGCAGCCATTAGACAGACTCTCAAGATATTTTAATTAACAGTCTGGAGTGGGTGAAACTATTAATAACTTACTGACTTTGATATGTTTGTTTCTTTCAATCCTATTGCCTTGGTTTGACACAGGTACAAGTCACATAATTAGAAGCCTCATTCCACTAAGAAACCAGCGTCAAGTGACACTGGGCTCATTTGTCATGTTGGAGTCAATAGGCCATGCAGGTTTTTAATCATCTTTATCCTCATAACAGCTAAGGCACAGCACAGTAACTGGTGTTTGACATTTAGAGTACTTGGAGATTTTCAAAGTCATTTCTAAACAAAGTCCACATGGGAATATATGGTTTTAAAAATACATATTTAGAAAACATTTCCAAACAATAATAAAAAGTTGAGGTTTTTGCATCAGAGCTACCATTGCTAAAACATTCAATTTTACTTACATGCACATTCCTATACATATCTGCCGTAGGGAATAAGTATGTGGGAACTCAAAGATCTGTCTCTCTTCTAAAAAGAGAGATAATTTAATTTTCTTCATTATTTTTTAGGTGTCAGTAGTTCCACTAACTACATTTCTTTTTTCAGTCAGCATTTCAGAATGACTCTAGGAGAGAAAAGGAAATCTTCTTGGACAAAATGATATTGAAATTTCATCTGCACAGTTTTCCTGTAGACTGTTAAAAGAATAATCCACTTTCTGTCTTTCAGTGATATGAAGGATGTAATCCATTTTTGGATATTGGAAAGTAACTATAGGAAGGTCTTATGTTATTTTACCTTGTACGGACACGGCTTCATCCCATTGTGACGAAGCCAATGTCAAAGCTTCTGTTGAGCTGTAATAGCATGGGATCACAGCCTAAAATTATGAATATTTGGGATATCATGGATTTATCATACCTATGGCAAATCCCAGCAATTAGCCAGTAGGTTTTGTTCTTAATAAGTAACAAACATAGCAAATATTTTGCTGAATTTACTATAAGAGAACACAGGGAATAAAAGAGAGTTTGACTTTCATATAAAGTTATGCAGATTATTCACCCTTTTTAGCTCATTGCATTTCCAAAATGCAATCAAGAGTAAAGCAACAGAAAAGTTAAGGGCTTAATGGATCACAGGGGATTTCATAGGATATCCTAGATTATTTTAGCTAATTATTTTTAGCTAATAAAACAGTTAAAATTTCACTTTACCACATTGCTAAAGACTCTCCTAATTCTTCATGTATTAGTCTGAAAGAATGCCTAACATCACGTTATGCTGTTCTTAGAGACAATAACCAATATCACAGTGCAGATGAAAGAAGCTATAAAATTTAAATTCACTTCTGTCCTCTTTGCCACAGTGATCAATTGTCTTTCTGTTTTCAATTGCAACACTCATGCCATTGAGTTTACAATTCAGACACTCCCTGTTTTTCCTAAGTATAATGAACAGCAAGTTAAATACGAATTTCATAACTCAGCAGCTGTTGATGAATACACAAGCAATCTAGCTTGCTAATTTTCATAAAGATTTGGAGATAAAGCCAAAGAAAGTTGTAATCAGATAGGCTGAGAAGCAACAAGAAAAGATGTCACAGATATGTTGAAACTCTCTACTTTGTTGACAATTAACATAAGAAGAAATACTGATTTCAAAATATTAAGTCTTTGCAATTCAAAGAATTCCAAAAACATATAAGACTACTAAAAATGATCACGACTGACAGACTCCAATAACATACTCATCTCTCTGTACATTTTCTGGTTCTCAAGACATAAGAATTTATAAAATAAAAATAGAAGTTTTGTTATGAAGGTAAAACTGTGATGTTAACAATTAAATAACATGCAACAAGAGCATTACAAAATTCCTAAGAGGAAGCTACCTCAGTTTATTGTTTTAAGGTTGTTTTTTTTTCTATAGAAAGGTGAAGCAAAACTGAACAGGAACAGAGAAAAAAGACCACAAGAAGGCCCAAAGCACAATAATCTAGAAATCTCAAATAAGACTGAGTCTGACAAGTTCTTTTAAGAACCTGAGTGCACTGAAAATGAGCATAATTGTAGTTCAGCAAAATGAATTATTGTCTCAAAAGGACATGCATATTGTCAGAGCAAAAATACTTAATTTGGGTTCTAGCTCTCACAGCTTTAGAGGACAGAGGAAATAAGAAGGAAAAATTATCAGGTTCAAAAAGAATACATTGCTATTGCTGACAGAGAAAGATTAGTTAGAGTTAATGGCCCTTAAGTAGAACCTGAGTACTGAAGGTATTTAAAAAAAGAAATCACAAAATGTCTAGGTGATCATTAAAATATATCACCTTAGAAAGCATTAAGTGTGGGGTTTCTTGTTTAGTCACAGACTAAACAAGAACCTGTTAGTTTATCCCAAATCCCACTCTACAGAAAACTAACTCTAGCAGAAAGAAATGTCTCAGGCTTAAAGACATGCAGTCTTTGATAAAATAGTGATTTCAGTTACAGCCACCTCACAGCTCTGATTTCTGAGGCGTGTTTATGCCCTAGACTCAGTGGGGAAGAAAGTGGTGAATTACATATTCACAGATTTATACAAGATTCTTCTACATTTCTGAGGAACCTGCAAATTTATCCTGACTTCTGAACTTAAGTCAGCATGCTCTTCTTTTAATTAATCCAGATCTCCTTTTCTTTTTCATAAATTTACATAACAATTAAAAACTTTGTCACGATCTTGGCAAATTCCTCTTCATTTTGTTATATTACATGTACCAAGCTAGAAATTTCTTTCTGTTCCTCTAAATTCTGTATTTTAGGAGAACATACATATTTTTTAATTGGGTATCAAGTTACTGATCTAGCATTAGCCACCCACATTTTTTTTTAAGATATTATTTCCATTTATTTGATTAAGAATTGAAGTATTCCCTCAGACAAATTTTGAAGGAGATCATTATTCAAAACCCAAGGCTATTGATAAACATTTTTTTCTCAGTAATCCTGATAAATACATAGGTGATTTAACTGAACAGTCTTCCCACTAAAGACTAATCAAATCTGATCAGTATCAGCTACCTGTCATCAGTCCTTTTTTCTTGTTTTGTTTCTGAAGCTGCACCATGTAGAGAAAATGCTTTAGATAGAATTCTCCCATTCTATATCATTAAGGTCAGAGGAAACTTTTCTTGGGCTATTTGTCTCTACCTGGCTCAGGTTAATAGCAGGATTTCAAATATGTGTATATAGCCTTCCCAAGTAGAGATATCTCAGCTAGTTATAAAGACTACAAGGAAAGAAGTGTTTTACAAGGAGTCTGAGCCTAGTCTCCTCTGACCCATTGAGGCTATCTGCACTGATGATCTCCTCATGACTGCCTATGTCTGCGCCTTTGGGACTGAGATTCTTGGTCCACCAAGAGGAGAGTGATTGGTATCTCACTAGTAAATAACAATAATTTTATTATTGGCAGCAGATTAAACAAAGAGCCTTTTATATGGGCAACAAGATACAGCTAGGCAACACAACCTGATAGGAGGTCATAAGTAGAACTTGAGAAACATTCATCTAGGTGGAGTCAAAGCTGGCAGCTGTTCAGAAACAGACAGGTGAAACTTGAGAGACTAAAAAAATAGAAACAACCATGTCCATCAGCAAATTTAAAATTACATGGGTCCACCCAATGTGTGATATTTATAGCAAGGACCACTTGAGCTATAGGAAAATAGGTGAGTGGTACCATATTGCAGGGTAGGAGGACTGGATGTGCTCCGGGCAGCATCATAAAACCAAGCTGAGGAAACCTGCAATAGCCATCTCAGCCTCCAATTCAAAATAGAGAGCTAGCAGGAGAGGACCATAGTCTAACCTTTCTCTCACAAACAAAATGTCAGCCCAAGGTTCCCCTTCAGTGCTTATAGGCACAGTTTACAACCAAAGGTAATGTTTGGATGGTGGCTATTTCTCTTGCTTAAAACCATTGCAAGAAATATTAGCCTACTGAAATTTGATTCAGAACTAGTCATAGAGCAGTTTGCACAGAAAGTCCCAAGCAGAAGGAAAAATCTATCTGAACAGGATTTTAAAGCTCAGTGTGTGGAAACCACGGGGGGAAAAGCCTACTTTTTTAGGGTGTATCTAGGTATATCCCACTCTACAAGACTTAAGTCTTGCGTTTTCAGGAAACTTTACGGTCTAGAACAAAGTTATATAACATGTTTTACCACAACAATGATGTTTTTTCAGTCAATGTGAAGAGAAAAGCACCACACAAGATTTACCCTACAGACAGCTGTGTTTAGTACTGTGCATCATTTTGAATGCTTTTTGACACCTTTGCATCTCTACCTTAGTTAATAAAGACTTTTGTTTTTTTTCTTCAGCTTATACTTAGAATACAAGCATGATCAATGCTATTTAATAGCACATACATATAAAATCACATATTACAGAATGGTAAGGGTTGGAAGGGCCATCTGGAGATCATCTAAACCAATCCCTCTCCCAAGGCAGGTTCACCTAGAGTAGGTTGCACAAGATCGTGTCCAGTTGGGTTTTGAATCTCTCCAGAGGAAAGTCTACAACATCTCTGGGCAGCCTGGTCCAGTGCTCTATCATCCTCAAAGTAAAGTTTTTCCTCATCTTCAGATGGAACTTCCTGTATTCTAGTTTGTGCCCATTGCCGCTTGTTCTGTCACTGTGCACCACTGAAAAGAGTCTGTCCCCATCCTTTCAACACTCAGCCTTTAGGTATTTATAAGCATTGATAAGATCTCCTCTCAGTCTTCTCTTTCCCAGGATAAACACACCCAGGTGGCTCAGCCTTTCCTCATAAGAGATGCTCCAGTCCCCTACTCATCTTTGTAGCCCTCCACTGGACTTTCTCCAGTAGTTCCTTGCCCTTCTTGAACTGGGATCCCAGAACTGGACACAGTACTCCAGATATGGCCTCACTGGGTCACAGTATAGAGGGGGAATAACTTCTCCCAGTGTGCTGACCACATTCTTCTTAATGCACCCCAGGATACTATTGGCCTTCTTGGCCATGAAGGCACATTGCTGGGTCATGTTTAACTTTCTGTCCACCAGGACAATTGCTTACAAATACCTCCATAGACTATTTCTGGGATAACAGTTTCCTGAGTGGTGCACTGCTTCTCTGACCCTTCAAAAGCTAAAACTAAAATGTCATGTGTGTGAATCTACCAACAATAACTTCTACTCTGTCAGGAAATAAGAAAAATCCCTTGAGCCATTGCTTAGTCTTCTGCAACTATATCATTCATGTACCGCACTCAGTCTGCATGAGAGGAACCTTACTTTCAACAAGCAATAAAGTTTTTGATACAAAAGTAGATA
>NW_010325104.1:8272-36042 GCF_000700745.2 Antrostomus carolinensis | reverse complement strand
TCACAGCACAGCTTGCTCAACCATTTAGAGGGTTTACAATCTAATTCAAGATTTCTCCCAAGCCTTTCCTGCAGAAGAAAATTCATAAATCTCGCTTGGTGGGCACAGGGCTTACACAGAACCAGGTACTGTTGGCTTCAGGAATGACAGCACTGGTCCCTACAGCATATTGCAATGGGCTGCAAACCATATTAGATGGTATAGAAAAGAAGCAATACAGGCAGGAGAGTGAAGAATCCTACATGCAACAAGGAACAGCTCAATCTAGTTCCAGCTGCACTACTTGCCCTTTCCGGAAGGTATCACTTACAGCTTTGTCTGAGATCCCACTTCCACTTGATCCACTCTGTGACACTTTCAGTGAGTGAAAACAGTCTTCTCCATTTAAACATGGCCCCATTTCAATCAGTCAGGGATGGAGGAATCAAGCTGTAAAGTTGCCACTGTATTTTCTAAGCATTTATCAGTGATATATTAAGAAAAAAGTCTGGTCCATCAGCAGAATTTTAATTGTAACTCATTAAAAAGTCATTTCACTGGAAACATTTTTTCAAAGGACATCACCACAATACTCTGCTGTGTATTGAGGTAAATTGAGAACACAAAATATTTCTTTTAAGTGAACCAGCACTTGTTCAGGGAGACTGAAGAAAAAAAAAATTAAACATGTCAACAAAAGCACCATCTCCAGTTCAGATGAATTGCTTTCACATTTGCCTTAAGTACAAGTAGAAAAAGACAAGCTGACTCTACCTCAGGGTTTTGCTTTTGCTTTCTTTCCAGACTGTCTTCATTTGATTCACTGGGCAATTGTCAAACACAGTCATATGGAATGAGGATATAGATGAGAGCCAAAATCCTGGAATACATTTTGGCAGCATTATTTTCTAGTTTATATATGGGGTCACACAATATCCTGTTAATTAATGCCTTTTTTAAGTGACACAGTCAGCTGGGATTAGATGTTCTTCCTCTGTATGTATGTTAACCCACAATGCAGTTAAAGTCAATAGTAGCAAAAGATCCATTTGTCAAACACATTCAAACAACCTCCCAAATAAAATGAGATCCAGAAAACTAGGCAATTTCCAGTTATGCAGTCAAGAAGTATTCATGAAGCAGTAGCTTCATTCGTAGGTGGTAAATCCATAAATCTAAAGAAAAAAAAAGTGCATATATTTGTTTTGTAAGTAAAAGGGGAGATTTTTGCCATTGCTACAAACTGTGTGTTTCCTACCTGGAAAAAAGCTAGAAAATAGTAAAAATATGGTGGAGAAAGTCTTTATCCCACATTTAAAAAAAAAAATTTCTTTTGAGGAAAACCTGCTCCTTTAAATCAAAATATTTGGAAGGACATTTTCTCATTAATCTATCACCTAGTTATCTCTGTCCTTAACCTCCAACTTGGTTGCACAACAGATGTTTCATTAGGAGTAGCAATGTACTTTGTTTATGTAAGCAGATGATTATAAGTTTGTGTTGTGTTCACTTTCTTGCTTGCGGTGACCAGTGAAGGCTTCTGTCTTGCTGGAAACAGCTTCTCACTAGAAAAGCCATGTCATAAACTCAGCCCAGTCCAGAGTTATCCAGTCAGAGAGCCCAACAGTTAGGACTGCTGCTCTAGGTGTATTCAGGGAAGTCCTAATATATGTAAAAGAGTAACCAGATGGAAAATATGTACCTATTCTCTGATGTTTCAAAAAGAATATTTGAACATTTAAATAGAGATGAAGAAACATAACTCTGGGAATATACCAGTCTTAGAAAATAACTGCTTGTTGCAGGGAGCTGAAAGACTTCAAGAGGTGCTCAGACATGCATTACGCTCCTCCTTGTCCTAAACAACCCTGGAGATATTCAAGGTTCCTTGGGATTTCATAGTAAACAGTCAAATTCTCTTCTTTGCACCAGCTGAATGGACTTTCTCAGCTATCAAATTTAGAGGTATGCAGGTATCATTGAAAGTGAAATTGTCCTATGCACCATAACATGATAAGGCATTACAGGAGTGCAGGAAAGACAAAAGAGCAACTGGCATGGAAGAATTTTTTTTTTCCTGCTCTGTTAGCAGGAAAAGTATAAACAGTGGCTGCTCTAACAATATTTGCTTTTTTTCTCCCAGCAAGTGTTTCCCAGCAGTGGGAGTAGCAGTAGTTCTGTGACTCAGGACTTCACAGCCATCAGCCTTAGGAGAAATCTTGCTTAGGTAACTTCAATGCCAATTCATCCACAGGCTTGATTTGCAATTCTTGTCACAGTGCTTCTCTTTTTAGTAAATATCTCTCAGATGCAACTTCTTTGGTTTTGGTTTTGGTTTTTTTTTCCCCACTAAATAAAGAGGGGAGAGAGAGAAATTCTACTGCCTTGATTCTCGGAATTTATCCTTTTCACCACTAGGGTGCCCAGCAGCAAATTTTTATTCAGAGTGGGTGTAATTTGAGGAAATTCCATGGCTGACCGGTAATTAAGGTTGCAATCAAAGATGACAGAACATATGCCATTTGCAGAAGTGAGCCTCCCAAGATTTAATTACCCATACAAGGGGAATCCTTATGAAAGTATTGACATTTTTAATCTCACTGCCAATATAAGTGAAATCTCAGCTTGTTGCAGGTGGTCCCCTGGGTTTGTTCCACTTCAGAGAGCTCCTTTATGGTCACTTTTACAGCTTATTTGGTAGTTTCTGTCCTTGTTGCTGGCATTGTGCCATGAATAAGAGTTAAACCACCAGGAATATTTGGGGTATGTGCATGTTAGCTCAAACTCATACCTGGGACTTTGTCTGCCCACTCCCTCTATTAGCTCATTGGGAAGGCTATGTCCTCAAGATGAGTCCTAAATCTCGCCTGACCACTGCAGGAGCCTGGGGTTCCCTATGGGGGAGGGGCTCTGGAGGCTCTCTGGATCCATGAGGGCAGGGCCTGACAGCCAAGGCTCATCCCACCAACCCAGCCAGAAGCAGGGCAGCTGGGGTGCACTGCGGCAGCCTCAGCCATCAGGCACCTCCTTTGGGACAGGGACGGGTCAAGGTGAGGCTGGGACATGGGCCTGCAGGTCTTGCTCAGCAAGGACCATGGTTAGACATTGCGACGCAGCAGGAGCTGTAGCTCTGGTGGGGGCCAAATATCAAAGGCTCATGTGGAAGCAACTCCTACGGGGCCTGGCAGAGGTCACCTTGCAGCACCTCAGGCCAACCCCATCACCAGTGGGACAGGGGATGCCCTCACCCCCACAACCACTAAACTGGCCCTGAATCCCAGCAGCCAGGCCTCTGAGGGTATGGGTGGGATGCTCTCCAGGCCTTTAGAGTGGTTTAGAGGGCCTTTGCAAGGAAAAGCATCCAGAGCAGAAGGTCTGGCTTCTCAGGAGAGATGTCGGTGAAACTGTTGATCTTGGACAGGATATGTGATGTAGATAGATCATCAAGCATTTGCTGGAAACCCTGCAAAGGACAGAGACCACTTCCACAGCTATGAGAGCCAACCCCACTGGCTGTCCAAAGCATGGTAGGGAGGACTCAGACCACCACAGCTTCGGGCAACGCCTGAAGTGCATGGAGGCAAGGCAGGCAGGCACTGAGGTCCTTAGTTGCCACAAATCCTTGCAGCATGGGCATCTGCCCCCAGTCACATTTACTATGTACAATATACTTCAAGTCTCAGAAGAAAAAAATCATGTCCCTGTATCTACGTCAAATGAGCTAACCTTGAAGCACATCACAGTGTATTTCACCTACAGCATGGTGATGTCTGGTGCATTTAGACTACCACTTGATTTTTTTATGCCAGGTCATTCACATGGGTTGCGTTATTTTTTTCTGAGCAGAAAAATGGTAGCAGACTAAAGAATACATATGGGTTTCTGAACTTTTTCCATAACTCAATCTTTACACATTGAAAAAGACTATTTCACTGAATCTTCCTTGAAAATATATCAGCAAGCAGTCATCCACACAGCTCCACAAATTTCATTTTCACAGATCTACTCCCTTTTATTTCGTTTATGAACTAAAAAGTATCATGAGGCTCCAGAAGCCTTGCAGATTTGCCAAGTGCTTGTGAAGCTCACAGAACTTTAAACTCCTCTGGATTTCCTAACATATTAATGTTTGTTTCAGATGTGAAGAAAAATCATTGCTATTTTGTTTGGCTTATGCAAGCCTAGTTTTGTTCAATATTAAAAAAAAAAAAAAAATGGAAAATATCCAGAGAGTGAATTGTTGTTTGAGATTTTAATATAAACTGGATTAGTTATGGGACTAATAAATATAAGTATTTTGTGGCTGTATTGAATTTTAAGTAGACAATTCTATGTCCTCTGAGAATTATTCTGAAAATATAGAATTATTTTTTAAGATTTTTGTTGAGGTTGGAGAGGTTTGGGGTTAAAATGAATTTATAGATTGATTACACCAGCCATTACTGCTATGAAACTTTAATCTTGATGGTAGTGCCAGCGAGTCTCATTAAACTGTCTTCCATTATTTCCAATGTTTTGTGCTTTTGTTGAATTCCACTCTTACCCAGTATTACAGAACTGACATAGTATTTTAGAAATGGTAAATTTTAGAACCCGTGAGGTATTCAGAAATTCATCAGAAGCTCATGAACTAAAGAGAACCAAGTCTTCATCTGTAATCAGAATACAGGGTTAAACACATTATATAATGACCTATAAAGCTTGGCTGTGTGTGAATACGTTAATTCCTCATGCTTTAAGGAAAATCTTCACCCTGAACTTGACTTGGGGAAATAGTCTGGTATCTGGGAGAGAAGCAAGATGAAGAAAACTTCAGCTTCATCTTTTTCCTTCAGCAGTGAACTTTCTTCACAGGAGACACAGTGTTGAAGTAATCTTTCAACCCTGTGGCTTTGTATCTTTTGAGCTGTATTGCTTCTGCCTTCATGTGCTTTCAAGGTGATACTCATACCAGGCAATATCCTGAGCCTATCCCTGGAGATCTAGTACCTTTCTTTGTGTAACAGATCACCATAGCTCTGTCTCATTCAAAACTACTGCTACCGTGGAGTTGGGGTTTCAAAATGTGACTTGATAGGTGTGGGAAAAGTCACCATATAGTAACTGCTAGGGATATGCAGAGCTAGAATCTCCTCTCTAGTTGAAATTGCAATTTGTCCTTCTAACATTCATCAGAAATTCTGGCCACATATGTAAGTAGTTTGTTTGTGTTTAAACAAAAATGAGACCTAAAAATAAAGTGTGACCTCTGCCATCACCTGAGAACAGCTTCTACCACTGTCATGGACCAGCTCTGTTCACCACTTCCATCCCTTTCAAATGGTGAATTAACTTTTCTTAGGGTTCTCTTAGCTCTCACGTACCACTTTCCACTCAGGCATGGGATGAGATGGTTATCTGGGTTGCTGCAAAGAAAAAGGGGCAGAAACATGGCCAATTTACTTATCCTTGGATAGTCAAACCTACTGTCTGTTCAGAGAATAAAAATCCTAATATCTTACATAGGCAACCTAGCTTTTCAGCAGCAGATCTGACTTCTTCATCCCTGTCTGCCAGCCTCTAGTCTCGCATGATCTGCTAAAGTAAAAACAATTGCATTTATGGAGCACGGGCAGGGAAGGCCAGATTTCCGGCCAACATTCAAGGGTATTCTGCATGCAGATCCCATTCCCAAAGTGTAGAGCTCTTCACTGTATAATAGTTTTTTAAAATTTTGGTGAACTGAATGTGGCTTGTCCTTAACTGTTACATGAAGCTTCCTCCTCAAGGTAAACAGAAGAGTAGTATGCTCTATATTTTCCTCTGATAAGAAGTGCACACACACGGAGAAATTATTTGAAATAAATGGTCCTGCTCCTGTAATTGCTACTCAGCAAGGGCAAAAGTGGTGAAATCTGCCACATTCAGAGTCCAAATGAACAACTCTGTACACACTGTATTTCCATGAGGATTCCTGAACTTATGTTTCTTTTTCTCCTCAAGGTTCACCATTTTCCCCAGCTTCACATCTAAGTGGGCAGAACGTTCAAGTGCTCTACAGTTTGTGTTCTGCATCCCCCATTGTAATGCCATTTGGCAGTGCCACGTGCCAGAGTTCACATTTAACCAGAAAATGTACACCTTAAGGCAGAAAAAAATGGGAGAGGGTTACGTCTCCTTTCTTTCAGTAGCAATCCAAGCTAATATCCTCAACTGCCTCCATTGGGCAATGCACTGAATTATTGTATGTGTACACTCAGTTTCCTGTACAATTAATATGCCCACATGCATGGAGGGCTCAAGGTTAATGTAAAGCAAAAATGGAATGTGTAACATAATATCTTGTAACAAAACAAAAAGGAAAGCCAGGATTTTTTGGTGGCATTTTACAGTGATAAAAGCAGCACATTGCTTAGACCATGAGGAACACAGATAAGTGTTCAGAGTGCTCACAAGCACAGTTAAGCCCCTTGTGCTTTCCCATGGTTCAGATACCAGCATTATCAGTTATAAAATAATCATGAGGTGGAAAAGAATCATCATTCAGAGGAATGTAGTAAGAGTGCACCTTGAAATACCATATGCGGTTTATTCCTTTAAGCTAAGCAGCAGTGTGAAGTGAATTAAAGGAACTGCTTTTTAAATCTTTAATTATGAGAACAGCAATGGGACTGCTAAAGCAAAAGTAAGGCTCATGATGAACCTGAGTCCACAATGAAGAACGATTGAAGTTGATTTAAACCTGATAAAGAAAACCAAAGTCCATTTGAGCAAAATCCAATGAGGAATGTGAAGGGCAACAAGAAAGGCTTCTACAGGTATATCACCAGCAAAAGAAAGACTACAGAAAATGTGAGTTCACTGCTGAATAGGGCAGGAACCTGGAAAAAATGGATCGAGACACTCAATGCCTTTTTGCTTTGGTCTACAAGGATCTACAGGCTGGTTGTCTTTGCCTCAACCTTTGGGAAAGTGGTGGACCAAATAATCCTGAAGACATTTCCAAACATATGAGGAACAAAAGGGTTATTGGAAGTAATCAGCATGGATTTTTAAAGGGCAGATCATACTTGACCAATCACATAGCCCTCTGTGAGGAGGTGATTGGCTGAGTAGAAGGGGAGAGCAGAAGTTTTTTATTTTTACTTTAGATAAGGCTTTTGACATTGCCTCCAATAACATGCTTATAGAGAAACTGATGAAGTAAGTGTTAGATAGGTAGAGAGTGAGTTGGACTGAAAAATGGCTGAACTGCTGGGCTTAGAGGGTTGTGATCAGCAGCATGAAGTCTAGATGGAGGCCAGTCACTGGTGGTGCATCCCAGGGCTCAATACTAGAGCCAGTACTGTCAATCACTTTAATGACCTACGTAATAGGACAGAGGTGTGCCCTCAGCAGATTTGCAGACCATATAAAACTGGGAGGAGCTGCTGACACACCAGACGATTGTGCTGCCATTCAGAAGGAACTCAGCAGGATGGAAAATTCGACAAACAAGAATCTTGTGAAGTTTAACAAAGGGAAATACCAAGTTCTCGCCCTGAGGAGAAACAAGCCCAGCCTTGGAGATTTTAAAAATCCAGCTGGACACAGAGCAACCCACTCTAAATGACCCTGCTTTTAGCAGAAAAGTCAGTCTCCAGATGAACATTCCAACTGCAACCATTGTGATTCCATGGTATGTAGACAGAAAAAAATAATGCTTCAGGGATTAAGCAGGATCCAAAACTGTGAAACCAAGGACATATGTTAAAGAAGTACAGAAAAAAAAAATTAACTATGTGGCAATATTCTGCTTCACATTCAGACAAAAACTGTTAGTTGACAAAGCTTCAGTGAACCTAAAGTTGCACATTTTCCTTGTTTAAAAGTGAGTGAGAAAGTGGGCACTGGCATGTATGAGTGCAAGGATTCTGAAAGTCAAATTTGGTCTAGTAAGAGATCCAAATCAAAATGGTAGTGAGGGTCAAAGGAGAGGAGAATAAGATTCAATGTGAAGAAAAGAATGACGTGAAGGAAGAGGAGCTTAAGATTGTATAATTTGGCTTGTAACTACCTAATTTTCTGTTGGTGAATACTCATACTCACATATTACCTGTTTGGAATTCCTTTGGTACTTCAGCAGTGTATTATGCTTATTTTATTTACACTGCTGCTATCTTGCTAATTTTTACATACTCCTCCTGTTTTTTGCTTCCCTCTACAGAGATTATGTCTATCTACTGCCAGTTGAGATGCCTCAGGGGAGTAAACTCACTCCAGATTTAATGTTGTATGTTTGTGTCAGACTACTTCATGATTTAAGGTACTCACTTCTCGTAGAATAAGGTTTTTCCATTTCTAAGAGTGCTGTAATCCTAAAGGAATTCAGGAACAACAAAAACCTTAAACTTTAAGCATCTTTGCCATATTCATTTTATTTATTTCTATCTTTAACTCTTCTACCAAACTAAAATCAGTCATAAAAAACTCTCTGTGCACTTGGCAATTGATTAGATGTACACTGATAAATAACCAGACTCATTATCCCTCCAAGTACCACATATATAGGCTTTACAAATTGCACTGCTCAACCTTGCTCAGGAACTCCCAGGGAAGGGAGTCACCCTGAACACTGACAGACTCCAACCAAAAAAGGAAACTAGTCCCAAGAGGATGTGAGTATGAATTTGTTGTAGTGCTAAGCCATTGATTGATCAGCTAGAATGTAAATGAAGATGAAGCAGAATAATTATTTCTGCTAAAGATGATGCATTATTTAAATTACTTATCAGCATCTTAAGATTGAAATCACTAGGTGCTTAGAATTGAAAAAGGATCCCTCTGAATCGATAATTCATCCAAATAATACCTGAATTCTGCCAAGTTGCTCACCCAAGTTTTTATTTAAGGAAACATCGATTGATTTATTTTTGGGTACCTAATTGCCTCTGATATGTACACAATTTCAAAGCTAAGAACATTTCAAAAGATGGTTGAAGGGAACAAATCCTACATTTCCTTGTAGAAGAGTCCTCCCCCTCCCCTCTTGCAACTGTGTAATTTCCTTTATTGTTAATGAAAGCAGCTGCACACACCAGAGAATATAGCCATGAAAGCTCTCTCTACCAGACTCTTGTGGAAATATTTCTGTTTTGCCAATGTCATAATTGCTGAGAGGAAGAAATCCTTTCCCTCTTTTTAAAAATCTGTTATCATCAGAGACACTTGCATGTAAACAGGATCTTAGTTTCTTGAGAGATTATCTGCTCCTTCTTGATATTCACAATCCTTTCTCCATGACCTCCAACTCATAGTTGCAGTCGGGGCTCATAGATACCGCTAAGTTATTTTAATGTCAACAGCAAACAATAACTTAACTGAAGGAAGAAACAGTAAGAGGGAATCTGCCCTTAGAAACAAGATGTATTTTCTTATTCATGGTGTTGAATTCCTGGTATAATGTAGATAACCTCATAGAAAAGTTGACCTCACTGAGTTCTGAAATGTCCAACATATAAGTTCATCAGTGCTTTATATGATCACATCTGAAAAGCAATGTGCGTTAACATTTCAACTCCCAGCAACCTCCTCACCATTACCATTCCTCCTTGACCTTCCTGTCTGCCCCATCCCAAGGTGACTCAGTCTTTGACCCAGAGATTAGAATGTGGCAGTGCCCTGACTGGTGCCACACCAACTTCTGAAATGGGTCATTTCAGTTTAGAAGAGCCAGACTATGTGGAACAACAGCAGAGCCATAAGGCTGCTTCAGAGAGCCTCTTCAAGAAGCACATTTTGCAGTCACAGTTAGTGAACAGAATATTTAATATTTTTACATTTTTAGTGCAGCTTGATCATTTGGATTAATTTATATGTTTAGGGGTTGCTGATGGCTAATTTTATAGTATTTATTGTAATTTTTTTAGGTATTAGTGTGTTTAGAAAGGTGCTCTTTGCTTTACACTTTTAGAGAAATAAGTGTATTCAAGATTTATATTATATGTCATCTTATATTATAAAACCACAAAATCTTCAAGAAACTGATCCTATCACCAACATCCTTTTCACCATGACATTTTCATCTGGCTGTCAAAGGATTTGCATCCTCTTCTTCCTCCTTATATTCCACTTTCGTGAAGCTCCACACATTTTTGCCATGTGAACTGCAGCAATAACCTCCTTCCTTTGTATCTTAATAGAGAAATAAATCCAAAGCATAAAAAGGCCGTTTTGAGGTCTGGTCTAGCCCAGACAATTTAATCAAAGTCATGAATTAGCATTTTCTAGTTGCTAGGAAATGGCACCTCAGAACATCTGACAGGCGGATGCACTTAAGCTTGCTCTCCAAGACAGGAGAGGTTAATTTGATTCCAACCACTTTCCAATAAAAAGTATATCTATTTGTAATCCTATGGCCAGCAACAGCAACACAGACTTTTCTCATGGCATTTCTTCTTACATGTAGGGCTTTATTTTCATGAACTGTATGTACTAAATGTATGTATTACTTAGTATACATAATACACAGCCACTATCTTCACAGTGAAGAGAAAGGTAGGTACCCTCAAACTGAATCACCATTAATCTGTTTGTTATGGCTAATAATCCTTCTACACCTACAAGAACTGATCAGTTTTAGTTGGTATTCACTTGAAATGAAATTTCTTAGAATGCCTTAAAAATAATCACCAGACCAATCATGGTGCTTTTCTCCTGTTAAATTGTATTTAATAATTGTTAGTCTATTTCAAAAGTGCTTCAGAATATATCTTTTCTTTTATTAGAGTATTAAAGAAAATAAAGATTGAGGTTTTTGAGAAATGAAAGCCTGTCTAGGACCATCTAATGAATTTACCTGAGGCAGTACAACTTCCCAAGGAATTATTAGTCTTATTTTTAAAAAATTAGTCTAGGTGTTATTAAATCAAGAACTGATGTAATAAAGTCACCTGCTGTATTTCCTCTAAGGGAAAGCTGTATATAACCTGTGTGAAAAATATTCTGAGTTGAATAGATGTACGTTGGATGTGTTTGATGAAATCTAAAAAATTTCAATATTTTCCTAATCAAAATGATCTAGTCATTGAGGGTTAGCACTAAAAACATCTCAGAAAAAATAATTAAAATTCATTAAATAAACTGTTCAGAACTCAAGCTAACAGGCTGACTAGGGAAAAATAGTATATTTCAGACCTAGAGGATTAAATGCAGATTCACAAATACCAGATGGAAAGTTTTTAAGGCATAGATTTATTGGTAGAATGACTGGATTTTGTCTTTCTACACCTCTGCTTGAAAATAACCTTTTTTACAAATGAGGGGCCACCTATAAATAATGTCCTTTGACTGCATTTTTATGTGATTTTCATGGTTTAATTATACTGGCTGTCCTTTACCAATTACGCATCAGTACCAAAACACTGCTTTCTCATAAACATGAAGTACCATGTCACACATGTGACTTAGATACAAAAACCAACTCAAACTTCAGCTATCTTTTGCCAATTACTTAGTTTGTTATTAAAAATTTAGGAGCAGGCAGGGTCCAGTCCTGCTGTAGTTAGTCAACACCTTTGACTGTTAACTTTAATAAATGCCGATTTTGCACATTAATTAATTTTTCAGTGTCTAGGAAAAAATTGGCACGTTTTGCTTGCATTTAGAAGACACAAACAGAGACAAAGATAGGGAGCAAGAAAAAGGGAGAAAGGAAGGGATAGGGGGAGGGAGAAAGAAGCTGTAATGGACTTCTGGTGGCATCTAAAGCAGTCCTCTTCTGAGTGCAGGGCCAACTGCAAATCCAGACCAGGTTGCTCAAGATGTTGTCCTGCTGAGTTTTGACTATTATCTCCAGCAATGTGGATCTCACAGCTTGGTATTTGCTACAGTGCTCGACCACTTTTAACCACCCCCAGGGAGGAGAATCCCATGGCTCTCCAAATGGAGAGACCATATGCAGGGTGAATGTGAGTTTTTGCAGGTGTTCCCTCTCATGCAGGCTCTTCAGGTGTCAGAGCATGCACCAGTGCCCCATGCATTCACAGCAGCCTGTACCACCTGGTAAAAGCAGATGCAAGAGCAAGGAACTGCCTTAGGAAAAAGCTAGGGATTAGTCTAGAGGTAATAAATTGTATTGAGTTTGTGTGGCAGGGAGGCTACAGTGGTGGCTTCTGTGAGAAGCTGCTAGAAGGTATCCCTGTGTCTGACAGCACCAATGCCAGCCGGCTCCAAGACTGACCCACCACTGGCCAAGGCTGAGCCCATCAGCCCATCAGAGGTGGCAGCGCCTCTGTGATAATGTATTTAAGAAGGAGGGAAAAAAGAACTGTGCAACTGCAGCTGGAAAGAGGAGGGAGAATGTGAGACAAACAACTCCGCAGACACCAAGGTCAGTGAAGAAGGAGGGGGAGGAGGTGCTCCAGCCATCAGAGCAAAGACTTCACTGCAACCTGTGGTGAAGACCATGGTGAGGCAGGCTGTCCCCCTGCAGCCCATGGAGGTCCATGGTGGAGCAGATGACCACCTGTAGCCTGTGGAGGCCCCCACGTCAGAGCAGGTGGATGCCCGAAGGAGGATATAACCCCATTGGAAACCTGTGCTGGAGCAGGCTCCTGTCAGGACCTGTGGCCCTGTGGAGAGAAGAGCCCACATTGGAGTAGATTTGCTGGCAGGACTTGTGGCCACCATGGAGGACCAACACTGGAGCACTCTGTTCCTAAAGAACTGCATACCATGGAAGGGACCCATGTTGGAGCAGATCGTGAAGAACTGTAGTCCGTGGGAAGGATGCACATTGGAGAAGTTCATGGAGGACTGTCACCTATGGGAGGAACCTCATGCTGGAGCAGGGGAACAGCATGAGGAGTCCTTCCCCTGAGAGGGAAGGAGCAGCAGAAGCAATGTGTGATGAACTGATTACAACCCCTATTCCCCATACCCCTGCACTGCTGGGGAAAGGAGGTAGAGAAAATCAGGAGTAAAGTTAAGCCCAGGAAGAAGGGAAGGGTGAGGGAAAGATCTTTGAAAATTTGGTTTTTAATTCTCATTATCCTACTCTGATTTGTTTGGTAATACATTAAACTAATTCCCCCAAGTTGAGTCTGTTTTACCTGTGACAGTAATTGATGAGGGATCTCTCTCTGTCCTTATCCCCACCCATGAGCCTTTCGTTACATTTTCTCTCCCCTGTCCAGCTGAGGATAGGAATGATAGAGCAGCTTTGGTGGGTATGTGGCATCCAGCCAGGACCAGCCCACCAGGTAAAGAATACAGAATAGAATAAAGAAACCTACATTTAAGGTGGAAATTATAACATATCCAGAGGAAAACAATGTGGCAGGGTTTATGCCAGTACCTAAGAAGCAGAGCAAGCCTCATCCAGCACATGCTGTTCACCAGTAGAGGAAAAGGGAGCTCATTCAGCTGCAGTGATCATACCACCCCTGGTCCTGGATCTGTTTTAACTTAGAGTTTAATTTTAAAACATCAGTTGGCCAGAATTAATGACCAAAATCCTGACAAACCACAAGGGCATGATCTTCAACCATTATAACCTGGTATAATTCCACTGAGGCCAGAGAACAGGTGAGGAATCAAAATCATGTTTAAGAATGACCTGATGGAGATCATCCAAACACAGTGTAAATGAGTAGCAGAGAATGACATGAGCCAAAAAGGCTGTGGAAGAAGATAATGCTTTGAACCTGCTGGTCTGCCCCATTCAGAGAAACATATTATATAGGAGACTGTAGGCTTCTGTTAGTTTTAAATGTCAGTTTCGTCTGTCCAGGATAGTTGATCAAGTGGGAGAAAAAGTGTCTGGTATGAATTGTATCTACCATCCAGGGAAAATTTCATTTTATATTTTAGTATGACAATCCAATTACACCCAAGAGTTTTGGGGAAAAGATATTAATGTTGCATATTTTCCCAAGGAATGACTGGTTTACGGTCCTGTGAAATAGTTCCCTGCTGTCTATCAACCTAGTGAAGTCTTTCTGAGCCTATTAAGGCAGGTGGTGAATGGGCATCCTGAATGTATATTACAAATAATTAAAGTAATTTGTTCAATACCTGCAGATTCTCTAGCATTAATCTTTGCAGTGCCAATCCGTTTCTCTGAAAAATTATTCCTAAAGTAATTGTCTGCTGTAAATCAATACTCTCTTCAGCAGATGTCACAAAAGCCTAATGGTCACATTACAGGAGCAGAGAGATGATAACACAAGAGGGAGCAGGCCAAATAAAAATTAAAAAAGTAATGCCCTGCTTTCCTGCAAGTCCTATAGACTCTTGGAATATCCAAATGTAATGTTAAAAACAATAGACATTTGCCGATATGCAAAGCATAACTGGACCAGCTTTAAAATAATGATGGGAAGACAAATCAACACATCATCTAACGCTGTAGTAAACAGAGGTGGTGAAACAAAGACAAAATGTAAAACAAAAGTGTTACTTCTGAAGTGAAGTTTACAAAAGACAAATGGAATGCCTTTGCCCCATGCACATGGTCTGGAAATAAACTGAGAATTAAACAGCATTTAGCTTTTTTTTCCTGCTGTATTTTCAGGAAACTGAATGGTTTTATGAAAACAAAGACAGATGAAAAGTTAATAAACCTGTAAAAGAGCAAAGCTCTTC
Source organism: Antrostomus carolinensis (assembly GCF_000700745.2). NCBI lineage: Eukaryota > Metazoa > Chordata > Aves > Caprimulgiformes > Caprimulgidae > Antrostomus > Antrostomus carolinensis. The sequence continues at coordinate 21,459 of NW_010325104.1, read as the reverse complement.
TACTCTTCTCTAGATAACAAACACTGCAGCAGCAAAGAAGAGAATTTTAGCAGCCCACTTGTCAGGAAAAAAATTCAAATTATATCTAGAGGCTTGAACAGCAGGCTGAACACTGAAGCACTTACTAATTATCAGTTGGACATGGGCCAGGTAACTGTGATACTCAAAGTTACAGTGAGAAAGACAAAAGTTGGAATGAGAAAAGCACAAAGAGAAAAGCTGGAATGCAATGAGCTAAACTTTCAATGAGGCACTGAAAAAACATTTATGCTGGGTATGTATGGATGAGAGGCAGAGGTCAAGCAAAATCTGAAATTATACAGTTTGCCATTGTTACAAGGAACAGAGTATCTACCAAAGCAATGTAAAGATGCCATAAAAAGAGGGAGCAAAAGAAAGATATAGAAAGAGTAAGGGGGGGAAAAATACAAATTCCAGCAATTAAAACCACATGATAAAGTAACACTTACTAAAAAAAGGAACCAAGACCAGAACCTGATATTGTTGATGTAAATATTCTTGAGAAAACCTAAGATACCGAATAAAAAATCATCAGTCTGTTTTTTATCCTAGGAAAAAAGTATATTGGCTCTGAACAGTTACAGAAACAACACTCTCAGAGCATATAACAGCCTTCATATTTATTATTTATATGTGTATAGCTGAATGTTCCAGTAAAGAACCAAGAAATAAGCATTTACAAGTAATACAATAATCTTGTGTCATTCTCCATGTGTAGAACAGAAGAATACACCAACCCTGAGCAAGAATGGACAAATTTTCTACTATTGCCAGTTCATAAAAACAATAAAAATGTAAAAAAGTATAATGAGACAAATTCTTCTTTTCATATGTTATTGGGTAAAAGGGTATCCATGCCTTCCAAGAGGTAGTGCTAGTTTAGCTCATGTGGTCACCACTCAACCTACTGCTGTGTTTTGGTTAGCTGCTGCCAGTTCTCTGTTCACCGATGTGGGAGCAGTCTGTCTGCAATCACCGAGGCGTGGTGATGGTCTTGATACATCGCTTGCAGACCCGACCTCTGCACAGAGCTGCTAGGGGTTGTGCTGGCACTGTTTATGACACTATTTCTTTATTAATTAGATCAAGAGATTTAGTTATGCAATCAATCACACCACAAATGAGCTCATTACAAGCAGAAATCTTTTCAACAGAAAGATTTTTTTTTTTCTGACATACATCTCTTAAAGATACCATGGTTTGATTTTTTGATTAACATTATTTTGATTTTTTTTCCTACTTGGCCACCACTTAGATTCAGCCATTTGGACAGTCAGAGTTACTGATAAGAATTATGTTGTTAGAAGGACTCCAATAATTTATTGACACTTGGAAACCAGCAGATTCGTATGCTGGGATGTCCTGCTTCAGCATACTTTCCCAAATCCATAGAGGAAGTACTGACGCCTTGAAGGGACTTTTATCATTGTTTTTATTAACTCATTAAAAACTGTATGAGGTCTCTGCAGATAGTTGTATTGGAGCACCGAAAAGTCAAGAAACAGCATTTTTTTTCATTCAGTACTCTGAAACACCATGAACTGTTAGATCTGTGCAACTATTCTTCCCTCTCTTACAAACCTGAAAGATTTTAATTGCTTGCAAAAATGCCTTTTATAACTTCTCCTTTTTCTAGTGAGGAAATTGAAGCTTTTTTTTTTTATTTCTGCCTAACTTTTGCAGCTCATATTCCATGAGTCCATTCAATCTCCCTCAGTGACTTCTTTTGCAATTACTTTACCTTGTTATGTAGAGTACAGATTATTAGCTTGCCTCTATCTCACAGATTACTATTTCTATGGGTTGCTATATCTATAGATTATTAACTTTGTTACCATCAAACTAAACTGATAAAATTATGTATTGTGCTCAGGTGTTGTTCGTTTGTTTTTTTTCTTACAAGCAAGTTATTTTCTCGTTTGTTGCTAGCCAAAGGTTGCAATTCAAAATTGTAACTACTTTTAGGATGTTCCTCATTCATGAAAGTCAAGATTCCTTCACATTTTAGTCACTGCCACAAGACAACTGACACAGGCACTCTGTGAGCCGGGGCTCTGCCTTTGCAGAGGGTGAGGTTGTATGCCAAGCTTGCCACCAGTGAGCACGGGACTTCTTCCCATGTAAATAATGTGAGATTCCTCCAAACTCCATGACCTTCCCCCTCTGGCCTTCTCTCCATCATCCCTCTGCCATTCCTCTAATGCCTCTGATATGCCAATGACACTACTGGGATTTTGCAGCCCACAGTAGCATCCCTCCCAAAGAAAGTTAATAGAAAATGTCTATCACAGAGGCATCTCAAAAATAATTGAGAGGTTCACTTAAATATGCAACCAAAAGTGTGTGCACCCTTGTGCCCACCTGTCATGAAGGAGGCACAAGCTTAGGAAACATGCTTCTGGTTTTTTAGTGCACTTCACTCATCTGAGCGTTGACATTCAGGAAACCCAAATGCCAATATCATCACCTCAGCTACCGATGCCTCTCCTCATTTCCCATGCATCCTCCTTCCAAGCTTATCAGTCCAACCTGAGACAGAATGAAGAGCTGTAGTGAGGCCAACATGAATCTAACTTAATTAGCTGCACTAAAGCCACCTCAAATCTCCTGCCTTGCAGTCTTTGGCCTGAGCTCTGGAAAGCAGATAAGCCAAGAAAACAGGAAAGGAAGGGACAACATTTATCCTTAAAAATAGAACCCAGGAGGTTTGCCCCTTCAAGAGCGTCTTCCTCTAAGCTGTGCTTCTTCTTCTGCCATTCCTCATTATCACAGTTACTAGGGGACAGAGTCCTGCTGGTAAAAGCAAGGGCTTCTGCTCAGTGGCCTAGAGGAGCCCACCAGGAGGTAAGGCATCAAAATCAATGTTCACTCAGACATAAACTCTGGGAGCCTTGCCTCCCCCAGCATACATTGAAAGAACAGGACTTTCTGATGCTGTTTAACTCTTGCATTTTCTTATTCGTGTTTGCTCCTGAACATCTGGGATTTAAGAGATATATGTGGAAGCACAGCACAGACATATAGAAGAAGAAAACAATCAATACTGTGCTTAACCCAATATGAAGAATATATGGCTCATTCACTTTTAGTCTCTTGGTTTAGCTCACACTGTAGAAAAAAGCAGTATTTCATACTAATCTAACACCAGGTCGGCAGTGTTGAGAATTAAACAAACAGTTTCAATCGGAGCTTTTGGAGGTACAGTAGACAGGGTATTACCTGTGTTGCAGATGAAAAACATATATTTTCCCCTGTTCTAATAACAAGTACAGTGCCAGAAAGCTAGCAATGTATTTCTAACATACATTGTGCTAAGTTAATGTGAAACAAGAGTTAATTCTACAATTTAGAGTGAAATTTAATTAAGCGGAACTCCATATTTTCACATGGGACCATGGAAGAATTGGGTCCCTTTATGTACAACTGTGTTCTGTACTGTTGAACAGGAAAGTCTATGGTATTAACAATACTTCAAAAAATGGAAATACCCAGATCAACAGCAAAGCTCTCTGTTACATCTGAAATACTGTTCGCTGTTAGTGAGGGAAGGGAGAGGATTAGAGGAAGCACTGCAAGTCAGTAACAATCCAGCTACATGAAATAGCACATTTCTACTGATTTTACGCAAATTCTGAAAGCTTCTGTTTCATAATTGCAAATTGTCAGTGCAACAGCCATGCCTTTTAGAGTACAAAGTCACCTGGATGTATTCAACCGAAATGGGGGATTTAAAGTCGCTGATAAAAAGCCTTGAACAAAGGGTAAAACCCAGCTGTGCTACCAACCAATATAACAGTCCAAAATTATGGAGAAAAACTTTTTTCCTCATAAAATAAAATTTAATTTTTAATTTAGGAGGAAAATGTAGCTTCCTTATTTCTTTTACCTATTGACGTGGAATGGGATAAAGGAGGAGTAAGGTGAAAATAAGGAATTCTTCTAACTGGAGTGGAATTAAAATTTTCAAACAGAGCAAGTTTAAATTTATTCAAAACATTTAAAAAATGTGGAAAATCAGGGCGATAATATTTGAAACATTTTTCCTCCCCATTCCCTGAGAGAAAGAATTATATTTGGACAATTTGCCTAAGAAGATTGTCTCATAAGAAAAAATTCACCATAATTGATTACTTACATTTTCAATAAAACAGTGATGTTACAGATAATTTTCACTCAGCACCATTTATTGGGTGTTAAACAAGTGTTGCTTTAATTTTAAAGTCAGCAGAGCAGAGTTTAACTACATGTATACTGGTGCAAATAATGTGTTAAATTTCTGTAAGAACATAATGACTGCCTGACTTACTGACTAATGAAAGACTCCTTGTCTTATTAATGACTCCAGTCCCATGAGTGTGTCCAAACAATTTTCTAAGTATTTCAAAGCTAGATATTTTGTTGGTTTCTTCGTTACTTTCCAAGGTCCCTGACTACTATTGATCATTCCAGGTACTTCCTAAGATTTCAATTGGACATTATCCACAAAGCCAAAGCAGTAAAAAGTCAACAATGACAGAGTTTTTTAAAATTATTTAAATCCTTTCCTACTCCATCACGTTAGAAGGTAAATCTTATTTACATAGCATCCTTTGAAGAAATGCAATTATGTCATTAATCAAAAGCAAACCTTGAAGGCAAAACAGCTCAGTAAAATATCCTTTTTTATCCTTCATATTTATAGCTCTCAAGAGAGAGCACGTTGCCTAGGAATATAGTGGACTGATTTAAAAAAAAAAAAAAAAAGTCAAGGAGCAAGTTATCATATTGCAATAAGATTGTGGTTTATTTGGTTTATTTTACCATGTAGGACATTCTCTTTACAATACATGCCCCTGCAATTAATCTATTTCCAAGGATATTCTGTTCTCCTTTTCTTTGTGCAGTTACTGTGCCTGATACACAGTGAGGTCTGTTCCACTGTTGGGTTGTAGGGTAAACTTCTGTTATTAATGTCTCATTTAAAGAGGTCGTATGATAATTTAGTGACTACGTAATATAATTCTCCTTCTGTCATTTTTGTGTTTAACTGCTGCTAGAAAACAAAAAACCCTGGACATTGTTATTTGTAACATTCACATGGTAAATGCTCCTCAACTCTTCTTATACCTCCTTCTGTTGATTATTTAAGACCAATTCTACAACAAAGGCTCCAGGTGTATAAACTCTGTTCCTGTAGAAAGACAAGCAACAAAAGATAACAAAAGATTTCTCACTGGTGCTGTACAGTACACAAAAGCACTTGGATTGCTTTTTAGGAACCAGAGGATATGAAAGATACACTCATATGCATTGCTATGGTAATTAACTTTGGTAAAGCCACTTTATTTTTGCTTTCTTAAAACCAGAAAGTAAAATATTGCACTGAAGTTAACACAGTGTTCATGAACATTATTTTTATTGAATACTACAGGAGCAGAGAAAAAAATTTTAGGAAAGTTTTCCTAGAATGGATGCATATAGTCTACGGATATTCCAATTCCCCTCACAAATGGCCCCCATAGATCCCCTCTTTTCCTACTTTGTAATGGATTCAAAACAATGAAGTCATACAAAATACAATGTGAGAATCATTAATTCAACCAACTCTTTTTCTCCTTCTAACAATATTTTTCATTAATTTTTGTTCAGTTTTACAGCCAAAATACAGGCTGCCTGAATGCAGGCATGAAGAAAGCTTTTTCTAAAATGGTCATTGACTCTTCCAGGGCAAATTAATTTGTTTTCAGCAAACCTTTGGAAAAAGTGTAAGAGAAGAGATGCATTGATTTGCGCTGAGCTTAGAAGAACATTCAGTTCTTTGGACAGGAATCTGCTTTTGTTGTGTGCTTATAATAGCAAACAGCACAACACCATACTGCTCTACAAAAGGAGTCTCATAAACGGGATAATAATAATAATGTGTCCCCTCTGCAGAGGGCTGGCACAAGGCTGACACAACACTTTTGAATTCCATTTTGTGGCAGCACTTCCAGAGAAAAGGGAATATCAAGGCTGTCCGAGACTAATTTTTTTGTGATCCTGTTTGCTGGACACTATTTCTTGGAGATTCCAAGAAGCAGCTGCAAGCAAAAGCAATTCTCTGCTCTGCTTCTGGAGACCCTGAGCATAGTACACAGGTGTAAAGCTGATGTAAGCAGATAGTTACTGAAATTTTCCAGGTTTAACTTGAGGATCAAAAGACCAACTTTGCATCATGTCCACAAGAATGTCAGTCTCTCTTTACTCACTAGACACTACAAGGTGACTATCTATACACACTACCAAGAAAGGTTGACAAAGTTCTTCTCCATACCTGCCTGTGAAAGTTATTTTGGCTGAGCATACAGCTCCTTCTGCCTCCACAGCTGCAAATGCAGGGGAACGTGTATGTGTGTATGGTGTGTGTGTGTCTGCATGTGATGATGTTGATGAAGACCATAGCTCCCCAACACAGACTGTCTCCATGGACAAACTTACCTGGGTTGAGGCTCCCTATGGAGCACACGGTAGTAATTTGCAGAGTGCTTCAGGACCTCCGCATTGTGGGTAATTCAATTTCTTATAATAATAACTCTGCCAGCTCAGTGTGTCCCCTGTAGAGTGATAATGAGACCTGACAGTGTCCGAGAGGGCACGAGACTTTCTTCTGTATTACCGGAGCCGAGTGCAGGCATTTTGACCAGAACAGCTAGTCCTGGCATCTCACACAGTTGATGCTCACTGCTGTGCTGGCTTTCAGCAGGGCACAACAAAAAGAGGCAACCGAGGGCTATTAGCCTTCTCAATCTCTTTTTTAATATCAGGCAACATAGCTGCTAGGTCTTTTTGAGTAGATATTATGTTTTCCACTGACATACCTAGTATTCGACAGAGTTGTTGAAATTGAAACCTCACCACTGGCATTTTGTTGTTTTTCAGATCTGAAGCACATTTGTAACATACAGTCCTCCTCTGTAACAACTTGGAAAGTCGATAAAAACACATGATCCTTCCAGACCCTTATTCTGTGGATTTCTGTCTCTCATGGATGCCTGCAAGGAGCATTTCAATAGACTGTAGGTGACAGGAGTGCAGCATCTTTCACAAAATCAAAATGACAAGTATACACTTTGAACTAAGCCACTATGAGACAGCTGTTGCTAATGAAACACCCTGTGCTTAGGCTTAACTATCACAAGAGTATTTTCATTACCCAGCTTCTTCTTGCAGTGATATTTCATTACCTCATTTTCATAACATTGAAAGTAGGGTGTAGTTGCACAGCACTATCATATCCTTTAGACATCCTCCACCCCCACCTGACTGTGTGCCAGGATGTTAAAACACTGTGAGAAACCAACAGGGAAATCAGCAGACCAGTCTTATAATATGCTGAGTCTACTCTGATGCTGGAAAATGTTCAGGTGCTCTTCTAGTAGTACTTACCTGTGATAGCAATGCTTTGCTTTGAACTGGGGTTGAATGGCCATAACTGTGCTCTCTGTTTCTCAGATAGTGCCATCAACCAAAATACTCAACATTCACATCTAAGTTAACAGTGGAAGATCCTGGAAGATAACTTTTAGGTTGAGAGGAATTTTAAAATCTGGTTTTACCAGACCCTCATCCCCATATAAAATCTATTCAGCACCTTTAGGTGCGCAACAGAATCCTGCTATTTTCACCAAACCCATATTTTGGTTTTACCTCTTTGCTCTTACAACTTTTCCTTTTTTTTAAATGCTAATTTGTTTTTGACAGTGATGTCAGTTGCTCAGCAAAAATCCTGGGGCACCATTCAAGGCCAAACTATGTGGTAGAGGCAGCAGTGATTATCTCCTCCTTCTCTCAGCTTCAGTAGATCTATGAGGAAGCTTTACACCTTGGTTAAGGCTGCCTGTATGCCATCTGCATCTTCCTTGTTGAAGTTCAGGCAAGTTTTTTTAATGCTAACTTCTACTAACTTTATTTCACCTTCTTTTGGTGTTGCAGGAACCTAAAGCTATGTTCTTTGTTCCTCAGCACTTTCATGTTTCATTTGCTCTGTAGCTGGGATGTCCAAGCCCAGCGCAGGCCACCAAGCAGAACAGACCAATATGTCCAGCTTGTTCATTCTTTAGTCTGACACAAGGGAAGAAAACAAAGTGTGAGAGCTCTGATAAGTATATTCACAGCATCTTCAAAGGATTCTTCCTGGCAAGCACTGCTGTATCTAAGAGAGAGAAAGAAAGTGGGATGTGGGAGGACATTGGGAGCCTTCATTAAAATGTAGCAGGAGAAAGCACTCCTTGTTAGGAGATTGCCAATATTTGCATGGCTGAGCTGCCTGGAAGATACTTCACCTACAGGTCTTATGCATCAAGAAACAGAGGTAACATATGTAGTGCAAGAGTGTTGTGTTCAGCTTCAGTGCTTTGGAAGCACGTTTATCTGGAATTCTTGTCTGTTTGACAAAATAAATGCTTCAGTGAATAAAGCACCAGACAAAACAAAACCAAAAACCAGGTTAGAAATCTAAGGTAAAAAATATCATTAGTGGTATTCTGGCTCCTTTTCACAATAAACTGTGTTTGAATAATGAGGCAGGACATTCACAACAGCAGGCCACACTAAGTACTATGGATAAAATTCAGAATTTGCTGACAGCCAGCAAAAAAAAAACGACTAATGAATCTGGATTTCTGCACCAATTTCAGAATACTGAGGTAAAAAAGATGTTCCACTGAATGGTGTTGGTCTTCCTTGAAAACATCTCTGTCTAATTAAGATGTCCCAATGGGCACTCTGAAGCATGGAATTCAATCAGCTGCTTTGAAAGGGAACAAAATGGAGCATGAAACAACTCTGTAGAGTTAACTGGTTAGTTAGCTTGGAAGAAAATGACAGGAGTGGTAATTTGTGTATAGGAAGCTGCCACTACAGCTGGAATTTAGCAGTCAGGAGCCACAGGCTACCCAAGCAGACCTAGGGCACAAAGATTTAGGGAACACATTCCTTGGAGCTCAGATTATCACTCTGTAATTATTTTCTGGGACTCTGCTCTGAAATAGCCATATTCTCAGATATGTAGTAAATAAGCAATATTCACATCCATGCTTGTCATTGTACCTGTTTATAAGTGCATGTGGGCTAGAGCAGCTAAAACTGTTTCTTCCTCAATATTACATTAGCCTTTTCCCTGAGATTGTAAACTGTCTTGTTTTCCTTAAATTCAACCTACCTTTCATTGAATTTGTGTATTAAATTTAAAGCTGTTTTTATGGTGTTGTGCAATTTGTTGTGGTACCAAGTACAATGAAATATCAAAGATATGTGACTGTGTATTTATTGATCTGTCTACTGTTCAAGTCTCAAATAGGATTAGGTCCCATGGCATTTCTACATATTAGGAAAGCTATCAAATTTAGACTTTCATAACATTCTTAAAATACTGTTATATGTTTACCAGCTCAAAGATATCAAATCTTTTGGTAAGGCCACATCAACATAATAACAAATTATGAAGAAAAAAAAGCAAGAATATATTTTTCATGCTGTTAAAATATAAAAGTGATAAATGTAACCTTTTCTAGGCAACATATTACTCTGAAAAATCATCAATAAGAGAAAAATAATCTATAGATTTTAAGCATCCACATTTTGTAACAATGTGCTTTCTTCCAGAAATAGTGTTTGTACAATAATCAGAGGAAGCTGTTATGGATCAACATTATCATAAGCTATTATGTTAACTTCATCACTGAGTAGTGGAATCACTAATTCATCTTCATGCTTTTTAGTCTTGTCAAGGCTTCATTTTTTACTAAATAAGGATGTGGAGGAATACAATGTTGTATGAAGACAGAAGCAGAAATAACCAAACCAAACCAAAGGAAGGTCAAAAACAATGCCCAGGAGGGAAATGAATGAAATCCATTTACTTTTTTGAAATCTGCAACAGGTCTGTAACATAGCAATACATATGCCCTGAGGAACCTGAAGAGATTAAAAAAAAAAAAAAATCATGAGTTCAATCACCCAGAGACACATCCAGATTAAAAAAGGTAGACTTCCTCTGGGAGCTTTAATTAACAAGGCACTGACATTTTACCTTGAAATCAACAAGCTTAGGTTTTCATACTGGAGCCTGACAACCCTTTCATTTTTTCTCTCTGCTACACTCACATTTCTTCAAATAGTTCATAGAGAGGGGAAAAAAGGACTACAATGTAAAGGGGGAAAAGCACCTTATTAAACCTCCTGCTTCACAAGTTAAGCTAATAAATATCCCACGGAATGAGAAGTCTGTTCTGGTTTTTGGATTAGACAGTTCTACAGTGTCAGATTTTTGAAACGAAGTCGACCAGTGTAGGGGTCACACCAGGTCACTGCACTAGCACGTTCATGGCTAGAAGGATGTTTCAATCAAGCAGAAGCCCAAATGACTAAAGGAAAAAATCTAAATTGATAGTTCTAAAGGTCATGATGAATAAATTCAGGTTGGGAAGGAAAGTAATCAAAGAGGCTCTGTACAGAAATGTTGTCATTCCTCAGCTTAATGAGTCCTTTACAGGAGTAAATAAGGGGAGAAGAATGAAAGTAATTGCCAGTTATATGTTGAGCTAGCTGTGGTTTTGGTGCCTCCTAGGATGCCAGTTTGTAAAATGGCTAGTTGTGATTTGGAGGAAGTTGTTACTGGTGATTTTCATCTTGAGTAATCCTTACCTGGCTTCAGCTACAGATAGTGACTTCTTTGAGGAAGTATAATATCAGTATAAATAATTTTGTTCTAGTAAAAAAGAGGAACAGTACCCTTTTTTTTTCCCACTCCCCTCCCTCTTTTTTTAATATTCATGTGGCTTAAAAATATAGAAAAAACAAAAGGGGATTGGAAATAACTCCATGTGAACCTCATCTGATAAACAGCAGTGAGTTGTTATATTTCTTGGGTTTAGCCCTGTCCTCTAGGAAAAAAGAGATTGCTTGTCTTTATATACAAATAAATACCCTCTAGCTCTTCTTGTTTGGTTTGATACTATGCTGTTCTTACTCTGTCAGACAGTCCATTCAAGATTGGGAATTAAATGAGCCAAGAAAACAACTTCCCGGCTTCCCAAGAAAAGTGGAAATACCAAACACTGAGGTCCATGGTCATTTCTTTTTCTCATGCTTCTATTGACAGATAAAATTTATTTGATTTAGATATTTTAATTTATTCAGAGGAATGGCTAATGTGGAAAGTGTCTGCTGAAAAATGCTCAACAGCATTGAAGTGCTTGATTAGAGGTAAATCTTCAGCTGATATAAGCTTGCAAAGCATTAACAAGATAATGGAGCAAGACCAGCTTTTGCCAGTGGAAAGGTCACCATTTCCACAGATAGGAAAGCTTTAAAGTCAATTGACTCAGGTTTTCCTGCTTGAGGGTGGTACCACCTCTCTATACTCTGTAGTACTTTGTACTGTATGGTGTGGGTTAATGACTGCAGAGGGCTGCAGCTTCATTTGCACAGCTTACAGAAAAGTTGAGTGGAAGCAACTGCAAGTCCCTCATGAACTGTTTTGAGTGGACACTGTATTGGCTTTGCAATCTAAGGGAAAAAAAAACGACAATTTAAATAATGAAAAGTTCTAGCTGACAATCTGCCTGTTTCTGCGTTAAATTCTGGTGGAGAACAATATTGTATTTCTTCTGCATTAATTACAAGTTGCACCATTTTCTTTCTAAGCAGATACACACAGATGAACCCACTCCAATGGCATCATAAATTTTTTGACATGTAACAATGACCTTTAAAAGTGAAAAAAAAAAGAGAAACTTGACAAGCCCTGCAAGCTGCACACCATTTACACAAGAACTCTGTAGAATTTACTCTACCTGTGCCATCTGCTTATGCTAGTACCTAGAGGGCTATGTTCATTGGAGAAAGGGCAGAGTTGACAAAAAATAGTTTTCTTTATTTCGGAAGAAGATTCACAGAAAATAGTTGAGACTTTTTCAATCTAGTGTCACATACCTTCTCTTCTTGGATAAGGTCAGAATGAGACCTCATGGAGAAAAAGATGTGACATTTCATGACATTCCAATAGTTGAAAAGTCCCTGTCCATATTAATTTTGAATTAAAAGTCAAACACTACTGTGAAGCCTGAATTCTGAAATATTTCATAATATCATAAGCTCATCAAAAGAGATTTGGTTGACAATGCTTTTACTTATTGTCCTAAATTTAATTAAAAATATTTAGAGACATTTGATTGTCATTACATAAACATTGACATAGCAAAGTCCAAATGGAAAAGGGGAAAAACAACATTTTTGTACATTACCAGTTCAGACATTTTGACTGTTTTGAAATGAAATGTCACAATAGTTTGATAATTCCCCATCACTAATGGATAAAATTTGTCCATTCTTCCCAAATGGATCTGTTTCCTGAAACACACTCTCCAGCCGAAACTTGTGCCCTCAGAAGTGTTTCTAACCCAAATCTCCCATGGGATATCTGCACTGTACAGCACAGTGGTAGGTAGGCACAACTCAGTGCTTCAGAAGCACATAAGAATTATGGCCATGGGAGCAGAGTTCTCTGACTGGGTCAGTTAGCTCAAAGATAGGGTTAGTTAACCCAGGTAAAGCACCAGACTAGCCCATTGGCTTGTTGGCCATGTGTCAGACAGCTACACCAGCTTACCCAGAACAGGTGTGGATCTGTCATAGGTCATTCCCCTACACCACTCAGACCTGCACAGCGTGCTCTTTCTTAGCACTTGTTTATTATGGCACCCAAAAAAACATCTGATCACCCTGCAAAAAAGAGCTTCCTCACCTCAACTGTATTATCTCTAGTGCATTAATTTCCTTCCTTCACTTCCTTGCACAAGATTTTTGTCTTTTACCTATCTTGCTCTCATTTTCACAGAGACAGAACAATATTTTTATTCAGATCCCTCCTAAAACTTACTTTTTTCCATGACTGCAATGATCACAAACCACACCTGAGTATCAACATTCTTTCTTTCCATGCCACTTCTGAGAGTGGGATTAAGAAAATGGAAAACAGAAAAGGAAAAATAAAGCTACAAAAACCTCTGTATTAATTCATTCCTCAAGCTTTCCCAAGGCATCTTATTTTATCTGTGTGGTTTTTTTGTGATTAATTCTTCCTGTGGCAAGAAATATCTTTACTTGTGTTGAATGCAGCCCTGAATATCTCACCCAAGTTTACCAAT
>NW_010325104.1:6792-8238 GCF_000700745.2 Antrostomus carolinensis | reverse complement strand
TTTGAAATATCAGCAAGCTCGCTGACTCCCAGGATTTTGTTTTGTCCTCAGATGTGCCAAGACTGAAATGAATTTTTCAATCTGAGAAAAAGTAAAAAGTTACAGTCAGGGTTTGCTGCTTTGTTTGTTGCTCCAAAACATCACAAGTGTCATTATCTGTAATAAAAATATTTTAAAGATTATGAGGAAAGATGAAAGATATAACTTTGGAAGCCCAATCCCTACTAAATTTAAGGAGAAAACATTTGAAAATTTTTGGCCAAGAAGTTCCTAGAGGATTTCAGTAGTGATTTTCTAACATAAATGCTGGCAGAACCATCAGTACTAAGGCTGTACTTGACCTGCTCACAGACAATGAAGAACTGATGGCAAATGTGGCTATAGACAACATTTTGGGTTGCAGTGACCACAGAATTATTGACTTAAGGATCCAGAGGATGTCTGGCAAGGAGAGCTGCAGAGTTAGGAGTCTGGACTTGCAAAATTTGAATTCATTACAGAATTTCTAAGCGGAATTCCCTGGAAAATAGCCATGAAGGAGATAAGTGCCTTGAGAGAGTTAGGCTGATTTTATAAAGAAAAGTGAGAGCTCAGGTAAAAACTATCCTGTTGGACAGAAATACTGGGAATTTCAGTGAAAGATCTACTTGTTTGAGTACAGAGTCCCTCAGTGATTTAAAATGCAAAAAAGAACACACAAGAAGTGGAAATGAGGACAAGCAAAAAAGGAGGATGTGAAAGCATTGTTCTAGGACTTACGGACAACATCAGAAAGTCTAGTGCTCAGATGAAGCTAAAAATAGGTAGGAACATTGGGTAACAGGAAGCATTCCACAGGAGTGCTCCAAACAAAAATTTGGAAAAAAATTAAAAAAAAAAAATCCAGAAAAAAATCATGATGGCTGATACAGAAAAGGCTAAAACATTTAATGCCTTTTTTGCCTCATTGTTCACAGACTAAGTGTGCTCCCAAACATCTCATATAACATCCCAGTCTAAGAAACAGAAGGTCAGCTAGTAATGGAGGGCAACATGGTTAGTGGTGGTGTAAGGAAGTTGAAAGTATTCAAATCCATGGGCCCAAGTGAGATCCAACCAATGGTGCTGAAAGAGATGACTGGTACATTGTCTACCATCTCTGAAAAAAGCTATTATTGAGTGAGGTCTCTGATGACTGGAAAAAAGGTAACAATATGTCCATTTTTAAGAAAAATGAGAATCCAGGAAACTGTGGACTGATCAGCCCTACCACCAGCCCTGCAAACACATGGAGGACAAAAATACAATCAGAAACAGTCAGGGTGGGTTCCCCAGAGGCAAATCATGGTTGGTCAGCCTGATTGCCTTCTACAATGAAATGTCTGGCTCTGTGGGCGCAGGAAGAGTGGTGCATGTTGTATGGCTCAACTTTTGTAACACTTTTGATATTGTCTCTGACAACCTCCT
>NW_010325104.1:0-6780 GCF_000700745.2 Antrostomus carolinensis | reverse complement strand
GCTGAGAAATCTTGGGCCAGACAGACTGCTAGATGGTCTGCAAATTTGGCCGGACCATCAATTACAAAGGGGGAAACATCCATTTAGTGGCTGGTGACAAGCAATCTACTTCAGACATCAAAATTGGGGCCAGTGTGTTCAATATATTCCCTGATGTTGTACATGATGAGACAGAAAGAAGGTCCCAGAAAATATTATCCTAAATGGAGTCGCTGACACCCCAAAGCATAGAACTTCAGTCCGGAGGGACACTGTAAGGCAACAGAACCGCACAAAGCTGTGCTGACATTTTGTGATTGGACTCATACTTTGATTTTTGTAATGTTAGGCATCTGATTTAGTATTGGTATTATTTGAATTCTACTGGAATTTGTTACCAGCTTTAATATAACTGATCAATTAATTTATTGTTCTTTTTCCTTTTTAGCTTGTAATTTGGCCTTATCAAGAATTTGTCACCCTTTAACCATTTTTTTGACCAAAACTAGACCGTCTTTTCTGAGTTTTCATGTATTTGCTTTTGCACCAAAATGTGTTCTATGAGTACATTTTTTCTTGGTTGTTGTACCATAATGGAACATAGTGGGTTTAGATTCTATGCATCAAGCTTGCTCTTTTCAGAAACACCCAGTTTGGTCTGTTTCTTCACATAGCTGTCTATTGCCACACATCTAATTGGTTCCCAGTTTGTCAAGGTGAACTTTTACAATGTCAAATTAATTTCTGAAAATGTGTATTGTTTCCTTCAACAGTCTCTTAAGCCTGAAGAGACTGGAGTGAATTCTGTATCAGCTGCCAGCATTTTTCTGTATAAAAGAATAATCAACAAGTCCAATAGTTTGAATGGATTGGTTTCCTGACTATATTAGCCTGCCCTGTGGCTTGAAGCCAGCAAAGCATTTAAGCATGTATATAAATTTAAATGTATAAGAAGACTCATTCAGTAAGAGCTCTAATCACATACTTATATGTTTTGTCTTTTTACCTTTAATGCCTTTAAGTATGCTTTATGAGCAAAGAAACAAATCTAGGATTAAAAGTAACCAGATATACGGGAGATAAAAAAATTATCAAGCACTGTACAGAGTTTTTAGTGTTTTGTTATCTGTTGTGGACGGAGTTGCCTGATTTTCTTTCAGCACATCTCTATCCAGGAAGACCAAAACTTTCACTTTAAGTAGAATACCATAATCTGAAGCATTCATTTCAGTGTCAACATCAATTACAGGATGTTACCAAAGTGTTTTGCTATCACTATTATGCTCTAATTAGGTCTTGCAATCCTCCTTCTTGTTTTTATGTTATAAATTGTAACAACTGACTCTTAATGGATTTTCAATGTTTTTTATCACAGATTTATTGGAAAACATTAAATCCCAGCCAAACCGTTAAGGAATTTCTTTCATGTCAGTTTCAATCAGTTCCTTTTCACTCTTGTTACAGGATCAAACCCACCTTGCCCGTACCTTATTTTACAACAGCTGTAACTGGTGACATTCTTAGACTTCTGAGAGAAACAGTCATTATTCCTCAGAGCTTTGTTTGTACTTTCAAAGAGTTTTCTCGGTTATGATTTTTGTTATAAATGCCATTTCTACTTCCTCCTGGTGTTGGTTCAAATATTGTGAAATAAATTCGCTCAAGAGGAGCCCAGCCTAACTTTTGCAGTCAAGAAGAATTCATCAGGTCATGAAACAAACTGATGTAAAGAAAAAAAAATAGCCATTATGCTTCTGTACTGGTTTTTCTGGTAGAGACAAGCCTTTCTCTTCCATATTAGAAATATTTAAGTCTTGTGTGTGTGTGTGTGTGTGTATGTGTGTGAAAAGAAACACAGAAAAAGAGTATGGGATTTAAAGATGTAACTTAACCTTTCTACGACATATGCATTTATGTAATCAATTAAAGACTTTTACTATTTCAAAATTTTAAGAAAACAGTCTGGGGAAAATCCTTACAGAAATCAAAATTCTCTGTGTATCTAATTAACACCAGAATTTTATCTTAAGCATAAAACTATATTTTACATAAAATATAGAGGCAGCATATCAACAGTAGAATTGACTCACTGGAATTACATGCAATTTAAAGACATCAGAAAGATCAAAGAAGATTAGGAGAGGGCATGGACAACCTTCTAGGACAAGCACTTTTCTCCCCTTCTGAATAGAAGAAAACTAGGAAATTTCCCTAAAAAAACCTTTCACTGCTCACTGCATCAACCTTGGCAGCAACTTCCCAAAAATTATGTACTGTTATCAAAATGGTAATGCTGTTGCTTTAGAAGTTTGCATTTATATAGTAAAAATCCTTCTTAAGAACAAGAAGCAATATATTAGATATTCAGGAATATTGTCTAACTGTGACAATAAATTTAGTTACCTCCAGGAGAACCTAAACTGATTGATATAGTAAGGTTTCTTGAGTGGGAGTTCAGACATATCTAGCAAGTAGGGCTAGAGTTTTGAAACTTTCTTTCTAGTACTCTGCCTTAGCATAAGCAGCATAATGAGTATGAAATATGTCTTTCTTGTGGCTGCAAGACAAAACTGATCTCTGCTTTTACTGTTGCAGAAGTATGACACTGAGATAGAGTAAGTGAACTTAAAGGAGGTATCTCAAAAATGCCTACCTAGGAAGTTTACTTCTTAGACACTACTATGATTATAAATGGGTATTATTATGTACTTGAAGCAGCATAAAAACCAAGGGAGGTACATCTCCTGCCTTACACAAAGATTAATCTCAGAAAAGCCCAGGGCTCCATACACATCAGGATGCTGTCACATCAGGATGCCCTGCTTTACCTCTAGTTGTAAAGTAGAGCAGGCTGAGGAGACAGATGATGCCCTCCTGAGTTGCAGCCTGTGCCTCTGGGGAATTCTTGGGGATTATATAGCCAATACACAGGTACAACAAGCTCCCGGGGAGGCTTTCTGGTCAAAAGAAAGAATTCGTCAAACATTGTGATATAAAACATATTTGGAGATTATACAAACTCTGATGTCATTCCTGCAGCTCTTCCTGGAAAACTAAGTTGTTTCCATACTTTAAGAAGCATGCTGAAAAAAACCAGATAACACTCAAAGAACAGACCTGTCGCTCAATAACACAGAAGTCCAAAATCCCATTTTATTCATCTTTTGAAGGGAATGATTAAGTTATGCCTCAGACTCACCAAAAATGGCATGTTCAAAAGCAGAATTTTCAAGGTTAAAGACCCAAGGCAGGATGTGTCATATTGTTGCCAGAGCTCTTGCTCCTGGCTATCAGGAAGTTAGGTAGATCACTGTTTAGAGAGGTAGGCGACACACTTCTTTAGATAAGCCAAAGGGTAGCATTAAATGCCATATTAAGATGGAACCTTTCCTATCAAGCCAGTTTTCAGAATAGTACTGTACCTGATATTGCATTCATCAGTGATTACAGGATACGTGCATTTCACCTGTCAGTTCAACTAAGAGGCGGTGAATATATGTTCTTCCCCTTGCGAGGTCACTGTGTGTATGACATGATAATAGTAGGACCACAAAAGCACTGGGAGGTTTTAAGTCTCATGACTTTGCTGTCAGAGCATACTTGGTGTTTTCAGATGTAGATATATCTCATCTTCTGGAAGTTCTGACATCTATTTTCACCAATTAGTGGTGCAGCCCTACTTCTATGACTGTTGAACAACCTGTGTTTGTCAACTGACTGCTAGCTCTGTAAGCAGTTAAAACTAGGACCTGAAAAGCATTTCTAATATGATCACAAGCAGATAGAGAGAGGCTAGGGATTCATGACAGCAGAATGTGGTAGAAGAAGATCTATTTAAGTTTTGCAGACACCTCATCTAAAAAGTATGTACACT
This sequence comes from Antrostomus carolinensis, assembly GCF_000700745.2. NCBI lineage: Eukaryota > Metazoa > Chordata > Aves > Caprimulgiformes > Caprimulgidae > Antrostomus > Antrostomus carolinensis. Next base: position 2,927 of record NW_010325104.1, on the reverse strand, counting down.
TTGGTGTTCACTTCAAGGCACGGATTGATCTGTTTTGTGGTAGCATAACAAACCAGAACCTCTCTCAAGCTGTTATCTTGTTCTCTGCTTTCTCAGCTTTTGATATTTTATCCTTTTTTTTCTCTTTTCTTTTTCTTTTTCTTTTCTAATTTATAGCCCTAGTAACTATGGCTGTTAAAGCAAATGTTTAAAATTCTGCCAGTGCAAAGATTTCTATGTGAGTCTTCAGGTATCTCAGAAGAGTACTGACAAGCCAAGCTTAGAGAACGCAGGGGAACCAGAAGAGCCCATGCCACCATTTTTTCACAGTTAGTCCTATCTGTTTTGAGAGATGCCTTACTGAGATAAAAAACAGAATGTATTCTGATTTAAGGTTGAAACTGCACCTCTGTTTACTCTTCCTTGACTTGGTTTCTGGTTCACTGTGGATCATATTCAACCCTAACTGAAGCCAAAGACAAAATTCTGTTCACTGCTGAGCTGAGATCTTATTGCTTGGAAACAGGAGAAATCTTTTGCAGTCTGGTAGTTACTGATTTCTTCTCTCTGTGACCTCCTCACAGCCTTTTCCTAGCAGCACACCAGAGCAGATGCAGATGTATTCATAACTCTGACTTATAAGATGCTATAGCATGAGATATTCAGGTACTCTCAGGGTTACCTGTTACAGGGCCAAGCATTGAAGAGCAGCTCAATCTGGATTTCAGAGACACTCCAGACCCCTGGAAGTGCTAGATCTGAGACCATCATGCTGTCAAAGCAACCTCAGAGCCACTGAAATTTGAACCCTGGATAGGTCTGGAACTAAACCAACCATAGTTCTCACCAGGTTTGTCAAAACAGATAGAATTCCTTGAAACACTCCCTTTTTGATGAATCAGCACTTTCTAGGGAAAATTCCTGACCAGGTCTCTCCTCAGTCTTTGTTAGTGCTTTCAGGATCAGTTTTAATGCCAAAAATACCCCTAGAAAATGAATTTTCTCATGTTCATTCTAGCAGATCATACACTTCCATGGAAATTATCATCTAACAAATCTAACAAAACATAAATCAGAAATGCATGAATCCAAGTTAGAAGGCCCCTTTCTGATTTAAAACTGCATTAGTTCCCACTGTGTGCTTCCATAGGATACAGAACTTGAATGGATGAAATATAAAAACTATCACCCATTCTTCTTGCACAGAATTTGAGCTGTTAAAAAAGCTAAATGTACTCTAACTTTACTCTAGCTGTAAATCATATTTGTCCATTTCCAAACATGTGCTTGTCTGAGGCACAGTTGATGCACAGAAACACATCTTGGTTTTTTATATTGCACATTGTGCTGAATCATAGCTGCATAGTACATTTTAATTAATGTTTTTAATTCTCTTTTTTTAACCCTTCATGACATGCTGAGTTCCAGTAATTGAGAAAACCAATTAAAATGAAGCTGAATTAATTTCCCCTTACTCAAGGTTGTCTTATTAAACTGTAGTCATGAAGTTGTTGAATAGCTGCCTGAATTTCCACATTGCAAGTGACAGATGAATTACTATTCTGTTCAGCAAATCATGTACATTTGGTGCATTGGTAACCAAGGTCAACAGTTTCTGCTCAGGATGGTAAAGTTGTAAGACATAAACATTAAAAATTCAGTATTGTCATGCAAAGGGAAATTTAAAAGATATGTTTATTTTGCTATGCCTATTGTGGTTTTCCTTGAATATTTGGAAAAACATGGAAATAACCAGACAGATCAAGTTCTGATGTGAATGGAAATTGGAAGAGAAGTATCCTGACTAAATCTCTTCTCAGCCAGGCTTTTGCTATCCCTGAGCTGCAGGTGAAAGATGGAAAGTGTTTAACATAGCATTTCAAAATATGCCTTATATATAATCTGACATCCAGTGCAAACTGAAACTGGGTGTCCACTGAGATTTTTTTCCTTTTTCATAACATAACAGTATGAAGCCATTCCCTAAAGTGAAAGGTAATAAATGTATATATATCACAAAGAAACACTCCTATTAAAATTCGTGACTGGACTGCCAAACTCATTTACCATAAAATTCTACTTAGCTAAAAGATTAAGAAGGCTCAGACTATTTTGGTGATGTATACACACACTGTTACAATGAAAGAATAACAAATAATATAATGGAGAGAAACATTTTTATTTTCAGTGCATAAAATAAGGAGTTTTAGGAAAGCTTTCCTGAACAACATTCCCTTATGATTAATTTTATATTGTCTTCTGAAAATCTTGGCACTCAACACAGGTGTCACTGAATTAAATTTAATTCAGAAGCCACTGAACTAAAGACCGCTCACTCAAAGGCTGGTGGTTCCAGTATTATTGATATCTATCTTTTTGTGTATTTCTTGTCATTTCATTCATCATTGTTAGAGTATTTCTGTCTTTGTGGTTTTCAGCTTGTGGTAGGTGGACTCCTGGGGTCCACATACTGCTTTTGAGGGACCTCAAAAGTTACCCACTGCAATAGGCTTACACTTGTGCCTCAAGGGGCAAGATGGGGACAAACTTTTTAGCAGAACCTGTAGTGACAGAACAAGATGTGTGGTGCAGTTGACACGCTGGAGGGACGGGATGCCATCCAGAGGGACCTTGACAGGCCTGAGAGGTGGGCCTGTGCTAACCTCATGAAGTTCAATAAGGCCAAATGCAAGGTCCTGCACCTGGGTCAGGGCAATCCCAAACATAAATACAGGCTGGGTAATGAATGAATTGAGACCAGCTCTGAAGAGAAGGACTTGGGAGTGGTGGTGGACGAGAAGCTCAATATAAGCCAGCAATGTGCACCTGCAGCCCAGAAGGCCAACCATATCTGGGATGCATCAAAAGAAGCATGGACAGAGGTAGAGGGAGGTGATTCCCCCCCTTGACTCCGCTTTCACCTGGAGTAGTGTGTCCAGTTCTGGAGC
>NW_010325103.1:35805-46011 GCF_000700745.2 Antrostomus carolinensis | reverse complement strand
CAGAGCCGCAGCGACTCCCCTCATGGGGCGGTGCTGGGGTGAGCAGGAGCCGGAGCTGCAGCCCTTCCCCGCACCCTGCGAGGGACCGGGGGGCACAGCGCTGCTGCGGCCCCTTTCCAGCCCCGCTGGGACACCCGCTGCCGCTCTCCATAGCGCTTCCAGGAGCGCTGCACGCAGCTACCTGGTGTTAGCAACTGCCTCCAGCGCAGACTTTTACAGCATTGGAGATTTATTGTTAAATGCAGTGGCTTAATTGATTTCCCATTAACTTCAACAAATTTCCAACAGATTTCTTACATTATCATAGAATCATAAAATTGTAGAATGTTTTGGGTTAGAAGGGACCTTTCGTCCCCTCCTCCCCTTCCGTGGGCAGGACCCCCTTCCACTAGAGCAGGTTGCTCAAAGCCTCATCCAACCTGGCCTTGAACACTTCCAGGGAGGGGGCAGCCAGAACTTCTCTGGGCAACCTGTTCCAGTGACTCACCACCCTCACAGAAAAGAATTTCTTCCGCATATCTAATCTAAACCTACCCTCTTTCAGCTTAAAGCCTTGTTCTGTTACTCCCTGCCCTTGTCAAATGTCCCTCCCCAGCTTTCCTGTAGCCCCTTCAGGTACTGGAAGGTCACTAGAAGGTCTCCCCGGAGCCTTCTCTCTCCCAGGCTGAACAGCCCCAACTCTCTCAGATTGTCCTCACAGGAGAGGTGCTCCAGCCCTCAGATCATCCTTGTGGCCTCCTCTGGACTCACTCCAGTAGGTTCATATCCTTCCTACATTAGGGGGCCTCAGAATTGGACACAATACTCCAGATGGGTCTCATGAGACCAGAGTAGAGGGGCAGAATCACCTCCCTTGACCTGCTGGCCATGCTTCTGATGCAGCCCAGGATACAGTTTGCAATTATATAGCAATTCCATATTGCTATTATATAGCAATAACATTTCTAGCAATCAAATGGGGTGGGTGTCAGTGACCTGGGGTCTTTTTTTCCGCACACCAACACTGAATGTACCTTTTAGAAACAGTAATTTGGACAGTAGTGTTGAGGAGTATGCTGCATGGGCAGTAAACTCTTATTCCGGCGTCTGGTTTGGGTGAGTGGTCCTAAAACCCAAAATCCCACACAGGGTTGTGGGCTACTTATCTAATACAAACCTCTCTGAAATGCTCCCAGCTGCCTCTGCAGTTGTGCTTATCTGAACCACAGCAAAGTTCCCCAAACTGGTGAGCTGGAGGAGAGAATGGAAAGTGAGGAAGGAAGTGGCTTTCCCCCTGAGCTAGGATGGGGTCTGGCACAGGGGACCCACAGCCTTTGCGGTTGTTGGTAGTTGGTGACTCTGTACAACATAGCATGTGTAAGCACCATCCAAAGGACTCAACATTTTGAAAGGACGCTCTAAACATTGTTTCCGACCTTAATCACCGCATAATCTTTATCAATTTGTCAAGTCTTTCTGCCTCCATTCAGTCTCTAAAAAGGAGCATAATTATTATTTGCTACTTTTGCCTGCTGTGGTTATTTTTGTTTGTTTATTTGTTTGTTTGTTTGTTTGTTTTTAATGTGAATTCCCAGTGAGAGGAGGCTTATGTAATTACACCATCTGTCTGTCATTCCCCAGTGATGTCCAGCTCCAAACAAATTTGACAGAAGGATAAAGATCTCAAAGAGATTTAAATTCTTAAAAGCATTAATAACAATCAACAGCAACATGGGGGAAGGACTGTAGTGCAAATGCAGCATATTTATCTGCTTGTTCTGCTTCATAATAGCAAACAAATACTCCCTGGCTGATCTGCCATCTCCAAATCTGCCACATTGCCTATTGCCCAGCTAATCGGGGAGGGATCTGGAAGCAGGGAAGTGGTGGAAACTGGGAGGTTAGAGTAAATGGGAGCTGACCATACTAGGGAAGGGGAACTGGAAATATGAGGTAAAAGCAGAGGTACTGAGAGTAGTATCTTAGGAAGACAGATGTGAAGAGAGGAGTTAGGATCATTGTAGGTGACTGCTGTCATGGGAAGATGTAAGAATAACAAATCTGAAAAAAACTTGATTTTAGTGTCTCTACTGCTGCTAGATGTGCTTATTTCCCATGAATTTTGATCCTGAATATTTCACTCTAGTGTCTGTACTCAGAGCTGTAATGTGAGAACACCTGCTCCCCTTCCAGCAGTCAGGTCAGGCACATCTCTGCTTTCCAACCCTCTTTTTCCGTGAGCAGCTGAGCAGGCAGGATTGGGAGAAACTGGAAAAAGGGTTCAAGTCACAAAACAGCTGCTCCTGGACCCAGTCACCACCACTGTCCTGCTCAGGGACTTCAGCATCAGCTTAAGGAGGTGATCTCTAAGAAGAGGCTATCCTTACACCTGGTTAAATACTGCAGATGGGGTCCATTCCCCTTGGAGAAGAGGTGAAAAGAGCAGGGGGAACAATTTCTCTGGTCGTTAAAAAGCTGAATTGTCATCCCCCCATCTACATGGAGTGGCAATACATTTCCCAGAATGTGCCCAGGTTGGATGCTTGTTGTGCTGTGTTTCCCACCACCCTGCATGTACTCAGAAGCAAAATCAACCTTCTTCAAGCATGTTCTTTGGTTTTATTTTTGTTCTCCCCCTCCCCATCCCTCCAGGAAAAGAGTCATCACTCAAGCAATGGAGACTCCTTTTAACCTTTGCAAGACACCTGAAAACTTAAAAGATGGTAACTTGGTACTGGGCCCAAGCAGTGCTGTTGAAGTGCTGCTGCTGAAAGCAATGCTATGCTAACATAAATATTTTGATCTCCAGACCCACATGGTATCTCTACATGGCACTCAGCTGTGTGAACATATGCACTGAACTGAGATGTCTCTGTTCTTTGCTTGGTTGCTTGCTGCTGACATACCCTCCATTTCCTCTTTTGCTGGAGATTGTGAACGAACTGCGGGCCTGACATGAAAGCCTTCCAGCTTCAGCACCTTATAAATGAAATCTTGACTTTCCAAATGCAGAGTGTAGCAGCCTTATCTATGTCTAAAAAATGTAGTAATGCCCGTGGGGTTCCAGGAAAGAGCTATGTCTTGCTTTCACTAAATCTCCTGGGGAGTCTGAGAAATAGGAATGGATCCAAAATTGAATGACTTTGTGGTTTCTGAGCTAAGCTAGAAAGGAAAGGAATTTTCTGCTATCATCACCCATTAATTTGTAGGGCATTTGTATTTAAAGAAACAAAAACCAATGTGTGTTGCTATCTTCATATGTACTTTTTTATAGTAGTTTTGCAGCAAAAGTAAGTCATGCACATACTCTGAAGTCTGTTATAAGTAGCAGAATGAAAAGAAATTTCCCCTGCCTGAGCTGCCAATATTTTTCCTATGTTAAGAACAACCACTATGTAAAATTTATATGGTCTTGTTCAAGAAGAAGCTGAAAGTGCATTACTAATGAAAAGAAAAATGGCGAGGGTGTGAGGAACTGCACTATGGACTTGTCTCAAAGATTGTTTGCACAAGACCACCAGATATCTTGGAGCCACAGGGTGATAAACTTATCTCAAAGATTGTTTGCAAGGATGGCGGCAAGACCACCGGTTTCTGGGAATCCCATTCTGTGAAGGCGCCCTGCCCGCAGGGGGGTTCTTCCCGTACGTGTCCCTGCCCAAGTGCTGGTGGGACATGAAGAGACGTGCCATTGCTATGGAAACTACAGCCCTCGAAGGGGTATTTAAGGAGGACCAGCACGGGCAAGAGGGTAAGCTGTTGGCGGCAGCGAGACAGGAGAGAGACAGAGGACAACCGCTTGACCGCACCGCACCGCACCTCACCACGCCGCATCACCACTGGAACGAGCAACTGAGACCTCCTCGCCCACCCCTCACCGTTGCCTCGCCGCTGGACCCGTGGTGGTGACTATTCTTGCTGCCCTATCCCGACTCCTTGCTTGATTTCCCATCTTTCGTTCCATCCTGTCCTATCGCTATTCTCTTTATTGCTCTTCTTTTTCTAATAAAAGATGTTCTGGCAGTACGGCATGTGACCTCGTTTGTGTCTTAATCTCGCTCTTGGGATCATATCGAAACCTTCCCCGACATCGGATCGGGATATTTAAATTATCCCTGATATCGGATCGGGACAGAGGGTTTGTGTGGGGTTTTTTGTTTGGTTTTGGTTTTTTTCCTTCTTTTGATACCTACTTCCATCTGGAAAGATGTGAAATATTTCCAAACATTTAAAATAGTGAGATCAGAAGTAAGGAGAAGATTCTCAATAAAATGACTTTTTCTCCCTTTAGATGTGTAGATCCTATTATGTATTGTGCATGGTTATGTCACAAACATGTAGACTCCAGGGCCTGACTCTCCCAGAGCCACGTCAGGGTCATTTCAGAGTGCAATTGCACTTATTCTTTAAAACAGTTAACAAATGGTTTTCTAAATGTTTCCTACAAATTCTCAGTGTGGGTCTCAGGCAGTCTGTATTCCTTTAGTTGCCTGCCTCCTGTTAATCAAACAGTCTAACATGGGCAGAACTGGCAAGAAAGCAATTGGTTTGTGCCAAAGGTGTGTATGACGAAGCTGCGTTGTGCCTTGAAGGCATGTGTATTTGCACTGAAGAAATCTTCCCATTGCATCAAAGCACGCACTTTCTTTTTTCATCTCATGATGCTTTCTAGTTCATCTAAGAGTTGTTCAGGTTGTTTTGGTCCCTCCTCAGCAGTGTTTTCCAATCTCTCCTCCCTCTCCTTCCATCCCTTCGGGTTTGTGCAGGGAAACAAGAATGTATAAACCTGTGACATCACATTGTAATTGATGGCAACTGCCTTGTCCCATTTCCTGGCTTTACTTTACTGCTGGTCTTTCTTTAATAAGTTCATTTGCAACAGCCACGTAAATTACCTGGTGACATACATCTTATGTTCCTCTATGGTGATCGATTCCATCTCCATCACTTTAAGCATGACTCATTCCAGTGTTCACGGGACAGGTTAGGTGACCAGTGAAGCTGAATCCAGCACAAGCACAGAGGAATGCTACAGAGGAGGCATAAGGTTCACTGACCTGTGATCTCTTTTCCCTAAGCAATCCTGTTTAATTATTGCAGTGGAAGTTTCGTTTCTCCTATTATTGAAGTTAATTTTCCTTAATCCTTTCCTTATTCATTAATCTTGTCAGGAGCCAAGTTGTGTCTTTTGCTTTTTGGAGATTTCTTCTCTCTACAGGGCTTAATATAATTTTTCTTAGGAAAATATAATTTATTACATATCTTTGTAGAACTGAACTGTCTTCCTAACTCTTCTGAACTGAGCAACAGATTATGAGCTTATTTTACCGTAAGGAAGGTTCATGACATAATTGCAGGGTTTCAAAACAAATCAAGTAGTATTCTGAAATTCAGAAAAAATACTATTTTTACTTAGATGTTAACTAAATAAGTAGGAAAACAGTGCCTTAGCTCCAACACTGAATATGCTTGCCCCATCTAGTAGTTTGCTACTGGAAGAATTAAGAAGCATTCAGTGACTTCTCTTACAATAGAGCAGGAGTCCAGCTTCAAGCAATCCTGACCATCTCACCAAGAAGAATGTGAAATATGACAAATAAGAGAAGAATACAGTCTTGTTGAAAATCTGTGGTGATAGAAGGCCCAACAAAAGGCACATATGCTATCACAATATAATTATGTTGATATTTTTTGAGTTAGAAAAGAATCAGTAATAAAGTAATAACTTCTGTATTGAACAACAACAACAAAAAAAAGAAAATCAGCAATAAAAAATAGCAATAATAATAGGTTTAGCTGGTCAGGATTTGACTTTTCAGTACTGGAATTACTCTGTAGGCACTTACATAATAGACAGGAAAACAACACAGACAAAAAAGAAAAAGGAAAAAAAGATGCCTGGAGGAAGATTTATCCCTGTTCCAAGCTTAAACAGAAGAATATTTGCATTACAAAACAACCACACTTAAGATAGAACGTGGATAAATTATACACGCAAACCCTATAGAGTTCCTAGCTCCTACTGAATAAAAAGTACAATATAATGAAAAATTTTGAATACAGCTCTGTGTAATAGAGACAGTTAAGTATTTTTCATTATGCACCAATTATCCCTTTAATGATATAAATAAATGGAGGCTTCAGTCATGCAAACAGCTCCACACAGGGACATGTCTCTGCAAGACTGAGATCTAAATGTTGAAACCCTGTTGATTCATTTTGCCTTAACGAAAGAAGTTAAACTATTCTAAGTTTATACCAGATTCACTCTGGTAATTACATGTTCTATTCTGCATTAAATACCCATGACTTATCTATTAGGTTGTGCTAGCTTCCATGAGGGTTCAAGTTAAGTATTAAATTAGGTTAAAATCTTTAATGGGAAAATCATATTGAAAAATATTCTTAGGTTATATTTTTGTGTGCTTGTACAAAAATACCACAGGTATATCACTTAATCCCTGTTGCACTGTGCTAGTTGTTGTTTAAAAAAATGAGAGAACAAGCAAGACTATTAGATGTGTTTCCTCCCTTCCCTCCTCGAGGCATATATAGAAAATCCATTCAAGCCAAGTGTGGTTTCCCACTCGTTTCCTGAATGGAATGTGTCAAACAATATATAAAACATTATCAATATCAATATCATTGATACCAAACAATATCAAACAACATCAAACATCAGAGTGACACTGATGGGAGCTCCTGCACAGCCACTGGTGCAATGGCCAAGCAGTCCCACAGATTTTGGACAGCAGAAGCAATGGCAAAGCAGAACCATGAGAGCAAAAAAGGTCCACTGACTGTGTTATGGCACTGACTGTCTTTCACACATATATTGGGAAAACTGGAAGAGGGTTGATTTAGATTAGATATTAGGAAGAAATTCTTGACTGTGAGATGCTGGAACAGGTTGCCCAGAGAAGCTGTGGATGCCCCCTCCCTGGAAGTGTTCAAGGCCAGGTTGGATGAGGCTTTGAGCAACCTGGTCTAGTGGAAGGTGTCCCTGCTGATGGCAAGGGGGTTGGAACTAGATGATCTTTAGGGTTCCTTCCAATCCATACCATTCCATTATTCTAAACCCAGATCCACTCTTTTCCTAAAGCAGTGCATCCACCCTTCCTTTTTACATACATAGCAAGTCTCATTCTAGCCTTACCCCATGGTGTAACTCACAAATAATGGGACCTACACAGTGGACTGGAAGACAGGACTTCTGTTAATGCAGCCAGCTCTCCTGCTGCTGTCTTTAAGGACAAAGCCTTTTTGTTTGTTTCTTATGAGTATGTGAAAAAAAACCCCAAACCGCATTCTAAACACTCCTTGGCAACGAAGGGTAGGGATATAGTCAGAAAATGTACAAATTGCTCCCAGCAAGGCAAATGGAGTGGTGTGATGATACCTATTAATAAAGGAGAGTGGCTTTAATTGCATCGAGAGTGCTTTTGACTGTGCAGAGTTACCACCCAGTTCCAAGAAGAGGATTGTAAGTGATTAGTGCAGCACTCCTGAGGGGGAAAGAGGAGCCAGAAGTGTAAATACAAGAGGAGATTTAGGGCTTCTCTAAGCTATGGCTTCAAACCTGTCAGCAACCTGCACATGACGACTCTGTTGTTTAAGTTACGACGTGATTCTGTTTTGCAGGGAATGTGTATCTCATTTCTGGTTCAGGTCCCCCCTCTCCTTTTGGCAAGTTAAGCATTTGGGAGAAAATGAGTAAGGACTAAACGTGATGATAATGTATTTTTGTTTGTGTTATGCTAGTTTCCAAGGGCCTCGAAAAGCCTCGGGGAGCTGTTGTGTTTGATGCTGTAAGAACACACAGGAAGGTGCTCCCGGTATGACATCCCTCCTCCCCTCTCGAATCCTGTCAGTAGAAGGAAGATTATTTTTGCAGACCTCTCCAAGCTCAAGCGTTAAGTGTGAGGCTCTCACAGTTGCCCTTCTCCGTGCGCTTTCCCACAGCTGGGCTGCTGTCTCTTGCATTTGCTTCAATCTCTCTCCTGCACTTGGCCCCTACACAGCCAAGAAAACCGGGCTGACCTGGTCGGTGTGACCGCTCACGGGAATTACCTGGTGCAGAGGGTCATGAGACAAGATCGTGGGACTCAGCTGCAGCTGAAGGTGAGACCCACACTCAAAAGCTCCTTGTGCTGTGTCTTCTCCTTTTGTCGTGTAACTTAAATGTTCCTCGGACACGTTCATCACTTCACGCTATGCATGCATTGGGGTAGAAAATACTCCAGCAGTCTGTTTTTAGTTCCCTTGAAAGTGACTTTCCAGTTCTATTATTTGCATCAAAGCAGTATTTACATTTTGGTGTTTTCAATATTTTTCTGAGGATGTGGAAAGATGACAATACCATCAGCAATGACAAGAGTAACAACAGTAATAACATAAAAGCAATGTTTCCAGTAGGAGGCTTTTACAATGTATAGTTCTGTAAATGTCTACATCACAAAACCCACCCTCATTTTACATGATCACAGAACAAAAAGATAAGCTCAATGGAATTTCAGTAGGTCATGTATCATGTAACTGGGTGATCTGAATTGTATTATCAGCTTCAGCTCCTGACTTTGAACAAAACACATAAACTGTCCTGCTTTCATCCAACTTTCCTTCCTGTGCAGAAATTTCCAGGTTGGATGCAGTCATTATGGTCTTCCTCTGTAAAGAAAAAGGTATGTATAAAAGACAGTTCATTCCACTGAAGGTTTAACTTACACCCTGGGTGCTCTTCTCTTGCACATGGAGAACTAAGGCTCATTGTATTGCTGAGGTCAATGCCTTGGGTACATGTGTACGTAATGCTGGCACAGCACAGGGGGGAATGAATCGAGACCTCTGAATCCAAGACATTTAAACAAGATTAATGTTCAGTCTCTCTAAAGGTGCTGCAGGCTTTTTAATCTAACTGGCAAGCCCTGTGTAGGACTCAAAAGCTAGAAGCTACAGACCTACCAAAAGATGGAGTCTGTGAGAACTGCTGTCAAAGGTAACCCAAAGATCTTCGAAGTAGCTGTGTTGGGTACTGGTGTGTCAATGTGGCAGCAATAAAGAGCATAGCACAACTAGCAAGTCTTTTTACAACCTAGGCTGGCCCAATGCTGCTGTACCTGTTCCTATCAGTATCAGATAATTCAGGTTTGTCCTCATGGGCTGAGGTCATGACCTTGACAACCTCCTGCTGCTTGACCATACCTCAACAAGTAGTTTCTGTTTTTCTGAAATACATATTCTGTGGTTTTGTTGGGCTTGTATGTATATTACTGTGTGAAATTCAATACTCTGTGGCAGGAGGAGGTTATACAAATTGATAGGAAGGTTTATTCATGTGTTTAGACTTGGTGAATCACTGTGGGATGGGATAAAGTGAAGTGTTTGGAGAGACTTGGACCAGGAGACTGAGAACATGCAAGGAGCAGGGCTCTAACAGTTCCCAATGGCCTGTCCAGATTTGCTGGTTCTTTGGCGAGAGTGCCTACCACTGTCTGCATTTGGTTTTAGTTATATTGCATTGAGTATATTTGTGACCTGAAGCTGTATCCTCTTATACTGCCGTCTGCTTGCAGAGGGTGAAAATATTATTGTAAATCAGGACTTCGGTGAAACTGGAGTGTGACTGTTGAGTCAGAAGGCTCAGCTAGTCCTGAACTCACCCCTTAACAACATTACCCATTAATTACATTACAACAATACCCACTGCTAGGCGCTAGTCACAAAATTAAGGCTGGAAATCTGGTGCCTGGCTAAATTTTGATTTGGGTAACTAAGTATTGTAATATACAGTGTAGAAAGTAGAAAAGGCAGTGATGAGTAAGAAAAGATTTCCCAAGTCTATTTCCTTGAATTCACAATAATGTGAATATATGCACCAAAGGATCAATTACATTTCTTTTGTTTGCCATTGAAGTTGGAAAATTGTTATAGAGGCTTACTCAGACATATTTTCTCTGCTTTCCAGACTGAAGCTAATGACTATGTCTGTCATACCAGAGCTTTTCATGATTGTGGTGGTTTGGGTGGATTCACCCTTTTTGCTTGCAGTTTGCAGCCAAACACAGCCTGCTCTATCACCTTCCCCCTCCCTTGCCCAGGGAGTAGGGGAGAGAATTGGAAAGAAGGGCAAGGAAACACATGGGTTGAGATAAAAACTATTTACTAATTAAAATAAAATGATAATGATAACAACAGTGATAACAGACTATACAAATGAGTGATACACAG